>NW_017297482.1:137225-152981 GCF_001594075.2 Trachymyrmex cornetzi
TATACATTAAAAATAAAGAGAGCTTTTTCATTTTTTTTAAATATATAATAATATTTTGCATTAAAAAATACTGTTAAAATTAATATATTTTCCTTTTTATTCTATTTATAAATCACAGAGTAATCACTTCCACATTTACTTTTATTTTCAGCAGTTTATAATGCGAGGACTCTATCCAGTATTTGATTGCATTGATCGATATTCGAATTATTACTTCAACTTAACAAACGTAGTTAAACTAGAGTAGATAATACGATATCTTCTGAATAGCAGACAAAAGGTAGTATAATTGTCACAAAGGAGGAGCAAAATTGTTACAATTGCGATTGACAACTGAATACGCAGTATCAAAGTAAGTTTCCCAAGTGTCTCGCATTTAATTGAACAATCAATTTTACAAAAATGACCCGCATTGTATGTCTAAATTTTAACTGAAAATTTAACTGAAAGATAGCATCTATGCAAATAATTAATTTTATTTTTTATAAATATAACAGAAAAAAGTTACTATTATAGTAGAGGAAAGTTGTCGATACTGACATAGGTTTCATAAAACGACGCCCCCTTATTTCTCAGAAATTAACTATTGCACTTTATTAAGGGGTATAGATAGGGTGAAAGCCTGAAAAACTGGGAATTCTTTGAGATTTTTTTTTAATATTGTATAATAAAGTCAGATAACTTTGTTTTATGATGTCTTTATTCTATCAGTATACTGAAGTACGTAAAAAAATTTTTTTTGTCTCGGTTACTAGATTTAAGGCTGCTATACAAAGGGTAATCTTGAACAGTTACTTTTGCCTCGTTGACAATGAATCGACTATATGCGTTGTCCGTAACAAAAAAAAATTATGATAGTAAAAAATAAATATAGCTATAGCCGGACGTAGGGAAGTTACAAAATCGCAAAAAGTAACAAAATGGTGGATATGTGAATCTTTTTTTAATTTGGCTTTTTTTTTGTTACAAAAAAGTTGAATAAAATTGTGAAATTTTTATTAATTAAAAACCGGCTATGTCCGGTGATAGAAGTAAGTTTTCTGAATAAAGTGCAATTTACACCGAGTCAATAGGTCGAATAGATTTTTTTATTTGCTATCAACCAGGTTGACAAACATATAATAAAGAATGGCTCAAAAGAATTAAAAAGTAGAATAAATTTAAGAATAGCTACGAGCCAATTAAATAAGAAGTAACATGTGAAATAAAGGCTTTAAAACAGACATAAAATTAGAAAGAGAAACAAATTGTATTTATTAAAAACTAACGTTTCAACCGCAATCGGGTCATTTTCAAAGTTCACATAGAAGTATATAAATAGCGGAAAATAAAAATTAACATACGTGTAAAAGTTGAAAAATAATAATTATAAATAGTACTTCGCTGTCTAGGTCACAACATAAGTCGCATATAGTTGACAATAATGCCGATATTAGATCCATATACCAAATTTTAAGCTGCGTGTCCAACACACCGAGAATATGTAGTTTGACAAACATGATTTTGAGAAAAACACGTTTGAAGTTTTACTTTCAGATTACTATATTGCACAAATTTAAATAAAAAAATTTAAGTTACTCTTATTCGGCAATCCCTGGACCATATAATAGCTCTTCCGTATCTAAAAAACGTTTCTTCGAAAGACGCCAGAAGCAGTTCTAGCGCTTAAGTGACTTTCGTGCGTACAAAAACTGCTACGCTTCGTCGTACAAAAACTGTTCCGTCAATTTTTCGAATACCTCTTTAAAACTTGGCATATGTATTCTCGATACTTATACTTTTCAAAATATTACAAAATTAAAAAATCGATTTTTTCAAAATTTTACTCTGTCTATACTCCTTAATACTAATAAAATCATGATCTGTTTAGCTAATTAAAGAAGTACAAACTCATAATTCGTACAAACTCATAATTCGTATATTTGTGGCTTGTTTCTATACCAAATCAGTTAAAAACAAATTCTATAACGAATGCGAAAATAAAATTCTTACGATTTTCTTTTGCAAATTGCGTAATTTAAATAATAGTGACTATATTGTTGATAATATTATGTTGTTTTAAATGCTTTTAATTTCCTATAAATTAGTTTTATTTATATAATTTTTTTCTTTTAGCTTTTTCATAATTTTTCACGATTTTAAATTAAAAATTGGAGTGCAGCGTAAACCGCCACACTTGTCTGTAAAACAGATCATGAGCTAACTTAATCTTTATATGTTGCTTTGTAGTGTCAAATAGCTCTATTGGAGCTGAAGACAATCGTGCATATATAGAAAAACTCTTGACAAACTATCGCGTTACATATTTACAGAATAATATAAACTAAAAATATGTATATAATTCAATAAAAATGTTTTATAACGAAGTGGAAAGATTCTTGAAAATCTTATATATGTACACTTGTAAGTACTTTATACAGATAATTCCTGTAAACAAAAAAGTATGCGAATACGTAGCATTACTGCTTAATGTGTTAGTTTTGGAGCCTATTTTGTCAGACGCTTATTTTTGCTTATCTTACGAAAAAATTAATTATTGAAAAATTGCAAACAGTATTATAAAAACTGATTGTACTACGTGATAGAAGACACTTTTTAGTTCGTACTTATGTTTTAAAGTTTTATTTATCTTTTGTTTAAGAAATATTGTCTAAAAACAAAATGGTATGTCGGTATCGACGACTTTCCTCTAATATAAAATTACTTTATTACTTTAACTTTTTAGATATAAATTTTTTTATTTAATTACGAAAATATGAAACTTAATATATAAGTCAAACTATATAGAACTGCACTAATAATTGTAACGAATCTAATAATTGTAATTTGACAATTAATTATTTTATATGTAATTATTATATTATCGTAGTCACATATTATATCATTACTTTATTACGAGTGTCACAATTAAAAAAATTAAACAATATATTTATATTTATTAACCGTATATTTGAGAAACTCAATTAATACTAAAATGTAACTGCCTATTACGGTCGGAGCTGGATCTTCGTTGCTTTAAATAATTCAATCTTGAATTACTTAATATATCCTATATATGTACTTGCATATATACCATACTGTAGTCTTTTTCAAACTGCGCGCCGAATTGTTTTTCCGGACTAAATAAACGCAATTAAAACTACTCTAGTAATCGCGAATTAAATTGACAAGCAATTTTAATAATTTGATGCTACCATCAAGCATCATATATTATAAAGATGTTAATCTATAAAAACTATTAATAAATTTATTGCGAAAAATATTACCTCAGCCGGGACTTGAACCCGGATCTCTTGTAAACCGTACGAGCGTCCTGAGCCATTAGACTACTGAGGCCTTTAAAAAAATTAAGTTTTCTCAGAAAAGAAAAAAAAATTATTTTTCAACTTAAAAAATTATTGACTATAATAAAATAATATCGAAATAATAATATTTTCTTAATACGTTCAAATGTCATTTTTCTCATTTTTAATTTCATAACTCTTAAAAAAACCAACTTCTTTTGATTTGTGACGATATTTTGACGGTATTTTAATAAAGTTAAGTTAGTTCAGTTTTGATAATTGGTATCTAAGATAATGTTTACTTAATACATTCATAATAATATATATAATTCGAAAAATTTTTTAACTGAATCACTTTTAAAGTAAGAAAGCAGTAACTAGTAACAACGTTACAATATTACTGTCATATTACTGAAACATTGCAATGTTTGCTCTGTTTTCTGTTCCTGCACTAGACTGTTCTAGAACTCTCTTTCTCGCTTTAAATAAATATCAAACGTATTTTTATCTCACTTTAAGTTTCAAAAGTGTACACTAGTTCAGCCACAGAAAACAGATCTGTTGTTGCA
The DNA here is from genome assembly GCF_001594075.2 of Trachymyrmex cornetzi. NCBI lineage: Eukaryota > Metazoa > Arthropoda > Insecta > Hymenoptera > Formicidae > Trachymyrmex > Trachymyrmex cornetzi. Next base: position 141,079 of record NW_017297482.1, read on the forward strand.
ATATTACTGGAATGATCAGTGCTGTATAGAAATATTTGCATATGTTAAAACGATATTTCGTCCGCTATACAATCGAGAGAAGTGATATCTGTGATAAAAGATAAACAATAAATTTCATAAAAATTATATTTAATTTCGCAAATGCATCTTTACTTTTATCAATTCCATTACACTACAGCTTATGTGTTTTACATATACGCGCGTTACATATACACCGTTGTATGTATTGAAACGAGGGCAGATAGAGAGGGTCGATGGGGGTGGTTGCTGGGATTTTCAGTACGCGCGCGATCTCCGTGCCGAAAACATGTTTCTCCTGATAGTTCGTACAATCTTCAAATTCGTGTGAGAAATCAGTTACTAATAAAAATTATGTAAAAAAATCGCTGTTGATGACATATTATATTTAACGTATTGTTGTGCAAAAATGAAAAATCTAAAAACAATAACGTTAATAATTATTTTTAATTAAAACATAAGACGGAGAAAGTATTAAAATACGATTTGACAATAAATATTTATGTTAATTTTTGATCGTGATAAATATATACTCAATTGGATGTATATAATGTAAATGACGGATCGTGATTTTGAATGTTCATCAAAAGACAATTAGCTGTATATCTACATACTAGTGAATTAATCATGCCGACGGTTTCCGTTTAAATGCTGTTATTAATTCAGCAATTCACAAGCAGATGATATATGGTGTAATGTAAACGCATAAATAGATAAATTTTATAGGTAATTAAATATAAATGTCTGATAAATTGATATCAAAATACAATAATATTTAATAATATTAAAAATAGTATAATGCAGTATTATAAATAAAGAAGAGTATTATAGTTCTACATTCAGTATACATAGAATGTAAAGTTGTAAATAAATGGTGAATGGAAAGTGCATCAAAGATTTAACAATATTTAAATTAATTGTGCGCGGGTAAACGTAAATTAATTTTTAATTTGCATACAAAATATTAATACGTAAAATGTATCACGTTAATTAAAAATTAAACGTTTATTGCACGAAATTAACTTTTCATAAGTCACTTATAATCGTATTGACTGCGGTTAGTTCGTACGTTTAGATGTGCATTTCTCTTTCCGCGCTGATTTGCATAGTGAAGGTGCTGGCACTCCGGATATTACATATTACGTACTTATGATGCAAAATATGCGATATTATATGGGCCTATATTTTATGGCACGTTGAACGTTGGCTTTTGAGCACTTTGTTATATATTGCACAGTAAAAAATCGTGCGTCCATATGTAGAATTTTTCTTGTGTTACCACATTTTGATTATTACTTCAATGTAAAATCAACATACAACTGGTATGTTATTATTTTTGTAACATTTTGATGTGTCAGATTCATGTCATCTTTCTAACTTAATAATTGCATATGTCAATTAAAAATGGAATATTATTTTGAGTGTTTTTAATATAATTGTTTCAATTAATCTATATATATATCTCAAAGTTAATTTAATATCTAAGAATTTTTTCATTCACATTATACGAACAAAAATGCTTTATTAACATTTTCTTACGAGTTCCTGCAACTACTCTTTTATGTACTCTACTTATTTTATATGTTAGTTTTAAATCACCCTTAAAGTCAAAATAACAAATATAAATGTAAAGTATTGTGTCAATTATTTAACATTACTAGTTCGTTAATAAATAACACAAGATGAATGAGTTACTTTAACTTAAAATTTAAAGTGGATCTTCTGGGATATGTAAAAAATATTAAAATTAACATTTTCTTTTTTACTGTGTGTGAACATTTTAATTAATGAAGTCTTGTAAGGCGGAAGCATATAGACATTTAACGCGACGTACACCAATGTACACCAACGTCGACATTTATGTTATAATACTTATAATATGAATGTCATTCATTGTGGTAACAAATGTTATACGATACGTACTGAATATATTATTTGTATTTAAATAGATGAAGTTATTTACATAATGCCAATAACGTAATTAATTAATCTCAAATTGACTTTGATATCACAAGTGAAATAAATCGTGAACAATGCGAGAATTTAACTCTATCATCTGGTAAGTTGTGCACAGATTTAATGTTATTATAATATTTATTTATATATATATTATAAGCTTTGTAATTAAAATTTAATATTACATTACCAGATTCTTTCATAGGTTTACAAATTTTTAAAACAATCATTTGCTATAACACAACGGCAAGATTTAAAAAATAAACTAAGTAAAAGTATAAGCGTTATTTACGGTAAAAAAATGAAGTATTTAAACAAATGAGTTTGAACGCTTTAAATAATTAAAATTTTGCAACATTAATTTTGAAATACAATTTTGGTGTAATAACTGATTGTAGAGGAGTGAAAACATGTTCTTTCCTTTTTTTCTTTGCTGCTTTCTTCTTTTTCTCTTTCTACAAGTAACTTTTTAAGTTTCGTTATAGGAAATAAGTAATTATACATAAATTATAGATATTATAAATTATAAGTTAAAGTGTATTATAATTTTAGGAGAGAGAGAGAGAGAGAGAGAGACTAAGAAGAGATTATAAAAATAGTAAAAAAAATTTGAGATATCAGAATTTATTATGTATTTATAAAAAAAAGGCTTGAACTTTCTATCGCGCGCGCACAAGAGACATTAAGATAACTCCTTTTAACAGCTTCCTAATTGGAAAATAGGAATATATAAGCTTGGACATATGACTGTGGTCAATAAACTTATTATAAGCAAAATATACACAGTTTTACATGCACCCTTTATTACTACATAAATTGAATTACTTTCGGCTTGCTTATAATTAATCGGATAAACGGAGTAAATGTGGGAAAACCATCATGTTAGAATATTACAGCGTAATACAATTTTCATATTTTCTTTGTTAGCAGTTGCTCTTCTAGTAGATTATAAATGCAAATTTTACTGTCCTAAATAGCGTCGAAACCATAGCGTGAATAGGAGATTTTGTCTGTAATAAACAATTTTATGGCTGGAGAAATTAGTAATAGGTGTCGCGAAATGAAATTGAGCATTGTAACCACGATTGCTTTTGTGCGAATTTGAAATGAGGTTGCATTCTAGTATTCGAGGAATCCCTATCTATTATCAGAGGATCTGATGCTGGCATTCCGTTTGCTTAAGAAGAATCGGAGTACTAAGTCGAGGCGAGATACTGTACAGTAAATGGACTTGAAGTAAAATTATTTTTCAAAAATAATTGCTGTTACAAATTGGCTTTGTTACTATTTCAAAGTACAATGAACGTAAATTTTGTGAACCAATGATTCATCGGCTGCCCACCGATTGCACAATTACAATAAATAATAATTACAATATTCTTAGAATAATCAGTTTAATTAAAAAATGCATTAAAAATTTTACGAGAGATCGTCAGTCTCGTGAACAATTCGTCATTAATGATACAATTTTACGAGTGAGTTTGAATTAAAATCAATATACGAGGAACTTGAGCGCAAAGGACCGACATTTACATGAATGGCGTGTACTTTTATGCAAAATCGCTCATCGCATGCTCATCGAATGTTTGAAGAATTACTGTAAATTTATTACTGTCGCCTCCATAATGTCCGATGTTGTTTGAATAGTGTGTTTTCACAAAGTTAGACCACAACTGCACAAACAACTCAATTTGCTTACTTCTATTCTTCGCTTCTTCGTGCTGATAAGTTAGTCTTGTTTTTCCGCTATTTAATTTCATCATTGTTATTTATTGTTTTATTTACAGAAAATCTTAATACAGATTAACACAAGTCAGTAAATGAATAAAATTTATGCTGGTAGAAATTAAAGCATAAATTTGGCAACTTAAAACATTATTTGACAACTGCGTTACAGAGCATTTTAATTAATATAGAAGAAATAGAAAAATAGAGAGTATAACAAATAAAAATAAATTAAATAAAAGTAAATATACAAAATAAAATAAAGTGAACAAATAATTTTTTTTAGAACAAAAAGAAAGAGAATAAAATTTTCTAGAAATATGTTGAATTTATTGAAATAAAAAGTTTTAATGAAATAAATTACTATGCTAAAATAAAAGCCAAAACAGATATAATGGCGTGTAAACAACATAGCAACAGCGTAGTTTAAATTACTCAACTACATTTTATGCAAATTGAACTAAACGTTTTCGCTTGCAATTTTCATCAAGCAAACTGTCATCAAGCGAAAATTGATTGAGAATGATATACTACATGTAACTTTAGAAAGGTAATGCAAAATGTATACAAAATGTTATGATTACAAAAGCTTTGTCAAAGTACAAGAAAAAGGCAATTTAAAGAAAGCAAAGATTACATTATTGCGCTGGGGGGGTAGGAATTTTTCTGTTCAGAAACTAGTCGGATTCTTATTGCTTTAACTTCGTTAAATTATAGTGTATTATTTTTGTTGTTAGAACTATATAGTAAGAAAGATTAATTCAATTTGTATTGAAGATATAATCGATCCATTTATAAATTACCCCATTCATTATAAGATAATATGTACGTCCTGTTATCGATACCATTAGTTCTCATTAGCGTTGTAATTTATATTTTTGTTCATCTGAAAATTATTTTTATTGATTTTTTTTAAAAGTATTGAAGTTGTAAAAAGGTTTTTAATAAATATTTTTCCTAAATCTCTTATTTTTGAAGGAACGTGCTTGATAATTTTAAATCGGAAAAAATGTATCTGTGAGAATATGTATGTGTGTGTATTCGATGAAAATATGAGCCGGAGCGTACGTAATAAGTATTAGTTTCATACTGTGCTGGATTATTTCTGAATACAACATCGTACTCATTAGACGCCATACTCATTTGCATCATACTCATTTGAGTATCTCATTTTGTATACTGTTTTACTTTTTCCAGTACCTCTTTTTGTTACGAAAAAGAATTCATTTTTTATGAAGTCTCGGTCTTTATAAATTAAGAAGCGCTTTGCTTTATACATATATATTTTTAGTAATGCAATAAATACATATAAACATGAAGTAGAAAAAAATGATTCTGCAGATACGTATCAAGTTCGAATTATTTTTTTTTTACCAGATTATGTCAGTTTTTATGGTTGTCATGCATTTCTAGTTTACGTGTTGCCACACAACACGTGTCAAATGCAAACAAAATAGTTGACATGGAAAGGTACCTTTTGTTAAGAAATTTCGTTATTATTTTATGTAATATGTTACAAGACAGACAACAAGAAGCATATCACATATTATTCCTCTAAATCGGAACAATAAGAATTGCTCAATGCAAACTTTTCTGCATAAAATATCGAACATTTAATATTTAATATTTAAATATTAAATTTCATTAAATATTTTAATACTATAATATATATATTAAAATTTCATATTTATCGCATTATATTCCTTTTCTAATTTAATTCTATAATAAAAGCTAGATGAAAAGAGTAAATTTTTCTTTATATTTTTAATAAATTTAAAATTATCCTTAGAATTAATTCTGCAAATTAAATAATAGTTAAAATAAAATTAATAAAATTGTATAAGGGGGATATAATAACAGAATTTGTAATAATAAAAATAACTTAGTTATGAGATGTTAAGAACTCTATTAGAATTAATCTTTCCATTGATACTTAAGAAGAAAGTATGCAACAAACTCTTTTTATAAAATTTTAGCGTAAAGATAGAGAGCTGATGGAAAATGTATTTGAATGTATTTGATGTATGGAAAATGTATTTGAAAAATTCTTTTATGTTAATAATTTATACTTCGAAAGTTATTCTTAACATATTTGTTCAGGAAAATTCGTATTATAAAGCATGAGTTATAAACTGGTAACTTTATGTTAACTTTTATCAGATATCGATTTCAAGAACAAGAACTCCGGATACTTACATTCTGAAACAGAATGAAAAATTTTTATCTTTCACATCTTTTGCATACAATCTGTTATCATCTTTATTCTTCTTCAATTCAAGATGAAATTTTTATGACATGCAGCAAGTATTTATTATGTTTACAATAACTACATTTTACACGTTTAGTATATGCGTTTTTCAGTAAATATCAATTAAAAAATTCATACTTGAATCACACATTATGTTCTGAATTTGTAATATGGACATCTTACGGAATTATTTTATTTATTTATCTTAATTTTTTTAAGTTTTAAGTGCTCATAGCTGTGCGGGTAAGTTGCCTGGTTCCTTTCATTTTTTATCATTTTATTTTTAGTTCAATCACATATTAAGATAATGACTCTTTATACAGAATTCATCTTTGATTCGTTGCCATTTGAATTGACAACCTTGTGTCATAATGAGGGGAGATGGAATGAGTTGTCACTTTCTCATCTAGCCATGGAAGGTTCTATACATTATATTAATCAGATATACTGAGGATAGCTCGAAAGTAAGCCGAAACGTCTGATCTTATCGAAAATTGTAATAAATTTCTTTTTCGCAAGAATTACCATGATAAAACTTTCATTAGCTCTTCTTTGTTGTTTTGTTTGTTGATATTTTCGCGAGTTATTGTTATCAATTTTATATCAATTAAAAGAAACATAACATCAATGTTATAATTTCACACTCAACAATGTAAATGTAATGTAACATGTGTACTACTTAATAATTACATTGTTGAATATTAAACTATATCATTGATGTTATGTTATTTTTATTTAGTTGGTGTTTACTAGGTCTCGTGAACGGAGTGAATAGGACAATGTATCGCAGTGTTGTTGAATTAGTATATACATATTAACTGATTAATCACGTTTATCTCTGTTTCATAGTCAAGAACAGTTTTATTATAGGTTCCACTTTGTCATGCTAAAATATTTTTGTTATATCAAAGCAATCTCGCGAAGCACACTTACTCGCTCTTTGACGTTTGCTGATACCTTGTTTTTTACATTATAATACTGATTTTTTATTCGCGGTTGTTGCGCATTTCTCACTGCACAAGAAAAAGATTTTGTGTTAGAAGTGATGTGGTTTGCGCGTATAGTGTTTAAAGAAAAATATTACTTTAAAACATAGCGACAATATTTTTTTCAAGTGCTGTTAACTCATCACAGGGCAGATATACATACTTTCGATGCATTTTTAAGTTTCGTAAAGCATTATTTCTTTCGAGGATATTAAAGTATAAAGTTGACGTGATAAGAATAAGCAAGAAGTTTCTTATCCTAAGAAGGTCTTGTGATTTATTATTCTGAAGCATTGAGGTGCTTCTAGCATTTTAAAGTAATATCAGTTTTGCAATAAATTTCTAATTAATAGAACGATATGATTTACTTTAATGTAAAAAAGTAATATATAGTTGATTGAGAACGGTATAATAGAAAATTTTATATACTATATTCCGATAAAATGTTAATAATTATATTTAAAGAAAAAAATTTTATTATAAAATAGAAAAATTATTAATAATTTAATTAAAATAGTAAATTATTAATTAATTTTGGATAATGCAAACATAATAACATTAGAGTTCCTTTTAATGGAATCAAACGCCAGCTGATTAAAAAATTTATTTGCAAATTAGATAATTAAATAAAACAATTAATTTTTTGTTAAAATTTAATCTATATCGAAACAAAATATAAAAACTTTAATAAAATAGGAAATTTTATAAAAACATTTGATTTTTTTTTCAGAAAACACATTTGAAAATATTTTTGTATTTTATCAAGCATCGTGCTTTTTTTTAAAAATCTCAAAGTTAATAATGCCTCGACTATATAATCTCACACACACACACATACATGCACACACACGCACGCACGCACGCACGCACGCACACACAACTGAAAGTATTAATAAAAAAATCAACCAAAAAATTACACAGACATAGTCTATGATTAGCCAATATTAGTAAAAAAATTGTATCGTAAATTTTTTAAATCAATTATAAAAAATAAAACAACAAAATATTTGGCTTTTAATGACTTATGCAGTGAAATTATCATATTTTGCTGCAATCTTAAATAATAACTTTTAAACGAGAAAGTGGATCCAATTAAACTTTTGCACAAATGTTTATTTATTTATTTATTATTAGAGTTTTATTAATATACAGGGTGTTAGTTAAGTATGTTCCCAAACTCAACAGAGCAATTCTTTGATTTATTTAAAGTAAAAAAGTCCATAAACGTGTGTTCTAAAATCCTAAACGACTTAGTTTCCGAAATACAGGTGAATGTTCGCAAATGTTTGACGAAACGATAAATTGCGTTGGAGATATCTTCCTACATAAATATGCCTTGCTTCATATGAGTTACTATTCGCACAACCATAAACAAAGTGACAAAGTCAAAGTCAAAGTCACAAAATCAAAAATAGACTTTAGTCCTGATGTTGCTGCGGGTCAGTTAGCTTGTACATATGTTTTCGGGCCACAAATTGTTTCAATTCATCAAAATCGGTTTCATCATGCCTAAGTTTACAAATTTTGAAATGGCAGATATGCCCACCCCAATTGAGAATGAGAATGATTTGAGGAATCGAATAGTTGCTTCATGCGAAAGGCTATATCTATATCTTATTAACTTTACAACAATAAGTTTCGATAAGTTTAAAAGGTTTAGTTGTAATCATTGTACTAGGAATTAGAAATTGGATAGAGATGGTCTCGTGTCAGGAATGGAATGTTGCTAAGTGCAATTATTCTGTCGATAAGGTTCTTCAATCGATTTCCTGTGATAGGTAGTACATGAAATGGTGCAAATGCAACTTGTTATTGACGGGTTGGTTCGGGTACTTTATCAACAATCAATAGTTTTAATTGCACGAAGTTTTGATGAAAGTTTTAATACACATGCATGTAAAATTAACATTCGAAATTTTGATAATTTTATGCATTGTAACAAATTACTGCTATTTAAAAGAAGCAACTGATATGTTTACACCTCCACATATATAGAAGAAATTTTTAATATTTTATAGAGAATTTTTTTTAATAAACAATATTTATGTTTCTAAAAAATAAGGAAAATAATAGCAGCTACGAAATGTCCAAATCAATTACAATCTATAATAATAGCTGTAATATTACGGATAAAGTACGATCTATAAATAAAATGCAGGGGCTTATGAATGACATATATATTCATTATAAAGCAATGAATATATATGTAAGAGATTCATCATTATAGTTGAAAGATGATAAGATAAAACGATACAGTGGAGAAGCCGACGAGCGGAGAATAAAGACGAATAAATGAGAACAGCTTACAATAAAAGATTCGGGTCAGTATATAATTGATGGAGAAAGAACTTTTCCGCTCAAGTGTAAACTATCTTTATGGCAGTAGAAGACTTAAATACAGACAACGTTTGTTATAAGAGAGGCATAAAATAAGAAACTTCAACTGTTTATTAAAATCTTTCAATCTCATTCTCTCTATCTGACTTATCGTTATTTTTATACGTATTTCTGATGTTACATCAAACTTTTTTGCGTGAACCCTTGCATTTTTCAAATTTTTTATGATAAATTAAATTAAAGCGATGAGATATTTTATATTGTATATATTGCAGTAAGTACATATTTGTACATGTACACTTATCAAAAAATGTATTTATTTATATATCTAAGCTTTTTTTTCTTATATATACGATTTATACATGTAATGATATGTATAATTGATACATGTGTACGTAAATAAATATAAAATTTTGACAGTAAAATTTTAATGTTTATATATTTTGCATTTGTAGCTATTATAATTGTAAAATATGTGATTGTATGATTATTTTTGTTGTTTATTTTATGTGATATATAAATATTTTTGTATTATTATATATAATACTTTATTAAATTTTGTATGACAGTTTATTTTCTATTTAAACTGATATTTTAATAAAATAATCCAAAAAGAAAGGAACCTTATTTAAAAAATGAAGTCTATAATGTAGACTTTATTTTAGAGTTGAATAAGTTAAATAAAATAACTAAAGTGCAAAGAAATTAGTTGAACATTTGAAAAAATAAATCTTTTGAAAGTCAAAAAGTGATACAGGTATATACTATATGTATTATATATTGATATATAAAGTGTACGTGAAAGTTACAGAAAAAGAAGTAACTAGAAATGAAGTCCTAGAATTTCATACAAGCCGCTCGTATAACTCTCCCAGAGCTGGCAATAAGAAATATAATCTGAGAAGTAGTAGAACCTCTCTCTTTTTTCGTAGATAACTTTAAATTAAATAAATACTCATAAGATCTTTTTTATTGATTTTAATCAAGTAATCGTAGTGATGGAGAAATTATTACTATTATTATCATTTCTCAGATTATCAGACTCAAGACCATTGTATATGCATCGCTCTTTTTTTTATTCAATAATAATAAATATTTAATCTTTTTATAAGTAACAAAAGATTGAATGTTTTAGGTTTGAACGTTTAATACTCGATATTAATGTCAAAAGAAAAAAACCCTTTTGCATTTATAAATGATATTTATAATTAAATGATATTTATAATTAATGTTAAAAATAGTATGATATAGTTATTATCGACAGGAATAAAAAATTATTTTGCATGGTTATATGTATATTTTTACAAAAGTAACATAATGATGTAAGGAAAAAGAAACGTTATAAAAAACGGGCATGTACCTTTACACTCAATTAATTAACTCACTTTATCTTATCATTTAAATCCTAAACAATAACAATATAACTTAATATATTGTAATGAGCTCTATTATTATGTGATAAACATTTGGCATTATAATATGGAGTATTAAGTACTATTATAACTACACTCAGAGAAAAGTTTTGTTGATATATGACCAACAAAAAGTTTTTCGTTGTCCTAACCAAAATTTAGTTATGCTAACAAAATTTTTTGTTAGAATAACATAAAAGTTTTTGATAGTCACATATTCTAACAAAAACTTTTTGTTGGTCATATATCAACAAAACTTTTTTCTCAGTGTATGGCATTTTGATTTTCATTTTGATTAGCTATTTAATAATTTATGCATTGATTCATTTCCGATGAGAAAATAAAGTTAAGATTTAATCGATCGCTATATGATCATAATGAAAATTTATAGTGTTATAACATTATACATATGTTTACATGCTAATTGTAGTGTGTCAGGTGAATACATCTAATATTTGAATAAATGAATAAAAAATGAATGAAAATAATCATTTGAATACACTTCTTTTTTATTCGTCAAGAAATACTTTTTCATTCCATTTGAATGAATATTTTTTGAATTACGAATATTTTCGTTTCGTATTCACTTTTACTCTGTCTATCTGCACATTATAGCTTGCAAGTCTGTAAGAGAAAACAGAAATCTATAATAATATCTCGCTTCGTGCAAACAAAAATCACTGAAGTTCTTCTTCTTGAGATTCCCCTGTTTAGTTTTTCGACTCAACATACATAGAGGGTCACAGTGCCACACTGAGATTCCCTACTGACAATACGTCTCATTGGTTGATCGTTTTAGTTCATAGATTCAGTCGACATCCAATCAAAGAACGTGCATACAACAAAAACTCATTTCTAACCAATCAAAAACTTACGTTGAAAATATTTTATTTAATAACAATACAATCAATGATAATTATATGCTATAAACCAAGCTTGGTCAATAAGAAGTCTATAGCCAAAAGTTGATAAGAATATACATTGTAGTTATGGAGATTATCGATCAGCACCGATCCGCCTCAGTGAAACGCATACTCCCTCCGTTTTCGCCAATCGAAGGTTGGCAGCAATCGGGAGCAAAAAAATATATAATTAAGTATAAATTTCAGCTATTTTGCCGCAAATATATAAAATAATTAATATTTATAAGTAAAGGACTCTTAAAATTCAAAATGTAATAATTGGAAACAAGGCTAATAAGAGTCGTATATAATTATAAAT
>NW_017297483.1:0-8209 GCF_001594075.2 Trachymyrmex cornetzi
CGTAGTTGCGGCGGAGCCGATTCTCTCGAAAGAAAAGAATCTGCGTCTGCAGGACGTAACACTCACTATCCTGCGCTTTCTGCAATTTTCTCTAGTGACTTTTCATCCAATAGATTCATCATCGAGATGCTGCTGGCCGGGATCGTTCTTCCCATTGCCCCCTAGCTATTGTATTCAAGGTTGTCAGTTTTTCTACGAGGAACATAATGTGGGTTCGGAGTCTACTTCAAACCTCTGTGGTGTAGATTCCACTTGTTGCTAGAGAGTCGGGCTTACATACTTCCAAGCTGGGCGTGTAAGCGGTTGAATGGTTGGTGGAGCCAGCGTTTCGATGGGCCATTGATTAATTCGAAACAACGTTCCGTGGATTCGATATACGACAGGCAGGAAGTCGTTGCAGTCCCTTGGAGTCGCTTGCTTCGTCAAAATGCGCGACCGTGGGAGTAATGAGAATAAGGTGTTTTTATAGGTGACTGGCAGCTCGTCGTAGCACTCCTCGGTGTGCCGTAATTTGCACTCGGCGGGAACGCACTGGATTATGTGGATAGTTTCTCCGGTGGTGACGGCCGTGTATCTTGGTGACTTCATTATGCGGAAGGCCATTTCGTCCGGGGCTATGCTCGAAAGAGAGAGAGCATTCTGGAGTATTTGTCTCTCGAGTGAGCACTTCTATTCCATGATATCCATGTAGAGGCGTTTGAGTTGGTTCTTGATATGCTTTTCTACGTAAACAAATTTTGAGTTTACGTAGGAGAATATGTCGAGATTATCCACCGAGACGCGTCCGCGAATTTTAAAGGTGCGGTAAAATTTGGGTTATTCCGTTCGGTACAGCTGGTAACCGCATAGGTCGAATTCTTCGGTCTTGGTTAGCGCGAAGGTTGTGTCGGGTGGCACCCAGTTGGACACGGCTCAATTGGACACGAGCCACTCACAGCGCTTGAGACTACAAAGCTCCTAAGCACCGGTCGATGTGATTGGTGGTGTCCAATCGAGCCGTGATCAATCGGGATCGGTTGTGTCGCGTGTAGTTACGGTGTATACGATGGGTGTTGTTTGATTCAGCTTTGGTGATAGTTTAGTGGCAATTCCCTCATATAAGACGTCGTATTGGCTGAATTTGCATGAGTCTGCCTGAGGTGTTACGCAGTAGGTTTCCGCTCCGTCGGTATCGACGCACATCCTGTTACCGATATGACATCGTGTTCCTGACGGTAATATGAGATCGCTTGTCAACCGCCTTACTATTACCTCCAGCGACTGCAGTACCACCTTAATGGATGCCTGAACTATCACGTCGTCCCAAGTACCGAATCCGTCGGTATATTGCGTCCCATGACAGCGAACATTGTCCTTAATGCATCGCATGAGTCGGAAACGGTTTGTTGAGCTCTCGCAATAATAATATCCTAAAGGTATCTTCCAGCCTGTTGCTATTCCTCGTATCATAAATACGAGCACATGATCAGCAAAGTGTTGAGTCCGCTCATTTCCGTAGTCTTCGAATCCAACGTACTTGTCCTTTGTTTCATTATATTGTATATGTGGTGTGAGACTCATTTCATCCCACATTAGCACACATACTTTGTCTAACTCCTTCATCTTTTGTGCCTTTTGCTTCAAATGTTTTAACATCACTTTATTGATGCCAGTGTCAGAGTGTACTTTTTTTAGCAGTTGGCGTAAAGTGGTAGGTGACGGCAAAATGAATAAATAAGCTAAATATCGATAGCATCTTGGAGATTTTTTATACAAGGATAAGGCCAGGACTTTCTCCTCCATGCTAAACCTCCGACCCTTCGGTTTTAACTCGACATTCCGTAGCTGCATTTCAATAAATCTTTTTTGTAACATTGACAGCTTTTCGAAGTTTTCAAAACCTTTATTTTTAACAAATGCTTTTGCTTCGTTCAAGCGAATTGCATACCTGAGGAATATTAATATATATTCCTCATTAATTAGAACATTAATACATAGTTGCGCATTAGCCGAAGTATTTCTAGTACTCAGATCAGATAAAACATTTACAATCAAATATAATACAAACAATGTAATACAAATACACTAAATTACACAGAATTATGATTGTTTGTGCAACAATTTGAATGAATCACATTGTACATTACGAGAGACAACTAAAACAAATTTATTTTGCGTATTACAGGTAATGCAACATGTATTAAATGTTTTCAAAGTACGGTACCTTTTAATTTTCAATTTATTGCTTCGTTGTATATTCTTCAGTTTATTGGCAATATCGTATAATTGTCTTGCTTTAGAGGTCAAATTGTGTTTTCTTGTTTCCTGTAAAAGACTGCGACGAGAAACCAGTGTCCCTCTCTTTCTTTTTGGCGTACATGATATATTGGCTCTGTCTTCTTGTACCGGTGAAGAAATATTAAATACTTGATCATTCTCCGACTGTACCACGATTTCCTCTGAAACATTTTCGACACTTATCCCAGCCGCAATTGTTGCCAAAGGTTGTATCTGTATAACGTTCGATGTTGTCGGCGAATCATATTTTATCTTTAAAGACGAAGTCCCTGTTGGAGATAAAGTCAGCGTTGATTGTGTTAGCGGGTTTGACATCATTTCTGGCGCAATTAAGGATATGTTCATCCTTACGTCTTCCAGCTCATCGTCACTTGTCGGCAAATACAAAGTTGGAACGGCATCATCTCTCAATGTCGGTTTTTTAAATCCTGGAACCCAGGCTGTTGGTTCGAAATGTTTGTGGCACACCCGATATTTTTCTTTACGAACTTGGTCGTATGGAATATTAATAAGGCGCGGGGCGCGCACAGCTTTAATCCAAAGACATCTTATCTGGATATTCTTTGGAAATATGTGTCGTGATGCCGTTCGACTCATTGTACATCCTGGCACAACACATCTTTGTTTATCCATTTCAAACACACTGAAAATGTTCTCAAAAATACATGTGCGATTTGTTTCTGCCTTCTTCTTCTTCCTCTTCAAAATTGATGGCACTCGCCGCAAAAATGACGGCGATTCCGGCCAGAATCGAGTGATCTCGCGAGACTTTATTTGTTTCTGCCGTTTTGAAATGGCGTTCAAAAACGTCGCTGCTGCCATCTGGAGTTGTTACGCGATATTAATCCAAACACTTTCAGATTTCCGTATGGAGTTGACCCACCGTGGTATATACTCCTATATACTCCTTCCGACCACCGTGCACTACCGAGATGTGCGAATGCATCCCACAATAATATTAGGTGTTGAACTTAATTCCTGTCGCTCGCTTAATTTAAAACAATGTTCCACACCTTTAAAAAATCTAAAAAAAAATTTTTGTATTGTAATATGCTAAAAAGTTTGACACACTTTTTAGCATATTACATTAAAAAAATTTTTTTTAGGTTTTTTAGAGGTGTGGAACATTGTTTTAAATTAAGCGGCAGGAATTAAGTTCAACACCTAATAGATTATGCGGTCTATTTCCATCCGGCATTGGAGTACACTCAGTTTATCGTAGTCTGAGGTTTGAATTAATTGGATATATGCCTTGGACGTGTCGGGTTCGATGTTTTCTAGATCGCAGTCGCCGACATCCAGGAATGACAGCGAGGTTATATTGAGGCCGTGCCACTCGCAGTCATAACCCAGTAGGTCATGTGCTGGGACGGTGAAAAACAATAACGCAATGATGAGGGGGAGAGTGATAACTAATGCTAGTCGATCCATCTCGGCATGCGTCGACCGCTGGACTGACGCGTCGGTGGTCGCCGCCGTATCAGCTGCTTCTGCTGGGTCCGGGGTGGGAATCGCCATCGTTGGGTAGATGCGCTCCGCGTTCTCTGATGTAACACAATTTCTTAAGTTTATTTCCGTGTACGGTTCGCGTCCTATCTCTACTTATATAGCTATCTTAATATTATTATTATCTAAGATTTCCAAGACCTCATGCGATCCTGTATACTGGTCGGAAAGTTTTCCTTTTATCGGTTCCTTCAACAGATAGACTTGATCGCCGCATTTCAACGCTCGGGGGTTTATCATAATAGCGTTTCGACCGTTGTTTTGCCTGGGTGAGGTTTTCGTGAGCAATTTCCTGCATATCGCGGAGTTGATTGAACAGTGAGGCTAGGTAATCCGCGTATATGATATTCAAATCGCTTGGCAACACTGAGTCGCTCGTTGGTATTCTTGCCAAATACTAATTCATGTGGCATAAACTTTGTATCTTCATGCACATTCGTGTTATAAGAAAAGGTTGCCAGCCTCAAATGTTCATCCCACTCGTTGTTTCGGTCTATATATTGTTTAAGATATTCCCATAGTACATAGTGGCTTCTCTCGATCGAGCCGTTTGATTGGAGGTGATATGCGGTAGTTTTGAATTGTGTTATCCGAAATTTGCGTGTTATCGCACGCATGAGAGCCCTCATAAAATTGAAACAACCTTACTTTGCGCGGACGTAGCTCGTCGGTCACGGGCTGCGGCCAAGGTCGCAAAGAGGTTCGGCCAGGAGGAGAGAGACAAGGCGGTAATATCGCAGTGAAATACGACTTGGATAGATGCAAAAGAAATATATATTTGTGTCTTTATGTACAATGTGTGCGTGCGTGTATATGTATGTGTATGTGTGTCGTGTGAGACCAGTTGTCGCGACTGGTAACAGCGATCGGCGGTGTATGCGTGTGTGTACAAAGCTGTTTCGTTGTGAGTGTACGGTGTATATGTGTAACGCGGGTATGTATGTGCGGCGGGCACGATTCGTTGTGCGAGTCGTGGTCGCGTGCTTCGCTCGGTGACGCGCGGTGAGCGGGACGCGGGCTTACACCGGGAACACGTGTGATACGCGCGACGCGTTGTAACGCGAGGAGCGATACGTTGCCCCGAAAGGTGCTCTTTCTGCGTGCACGCGTGATACGGCACGACTTCGACTGTCGGAAGCGTCCGACGGAGGCGGGCAAATGCCTACCCCCTGGTTCTCGTCGAAGCCGGTCACGTATCACGGGTATGCGAATCTCTCGGCTCGGTCGTCTCGTTGCAAGGCTCTCGGAGCGGTCGCTGCAGCTGGTCGGGAACGGCCGACAGAGGCAGGGTGAGTCCTACCGCCGCGGTGCAGCGAGACGGTTCGAGGAGCCTGCTAGGAGCGGTGAGTCGGAGAGCGGAGCTGAATGCAATAGCTGACCGGTAAATGCCGGTAGTGGCAGAGAGCACCCTTACCACCGCTGTATTGCCTTGGAGATCGGAGCTAGGAATCGGTCGGTGCCAGGAATCGGATCAGGAGCAAAAAGCCCGAATTGTTCTTTCCGGAGCGCTTTTATACTAATGTTGCTCCCGCTCGTATTGTTCCGGAATCATTCGGTGACTCTCGGCGTGGAACAATACGAGCGAGAGCTGCGGCGTTCGGCGTCGTTCGGCGACGTTCGTGTTTTCGCGGACTTGCGAGTTCGCGCGGCCTGTAATTATGTTTGCTATACTTAAAGTATTTCGAGCGCACCGCGCTCTCATCGCGTACGGTGACCGGGGGTCACCGTAGCGGCATCCGGCGAGTTGGCATTGCCGGGAACGATGCAGTTCTGGGGGTGCATCGTTACAAAATTCGACCCTTGATCCGTGAGAACGGCCTTAGGCGCGCCATAAGTATAGATGAAATCACTCACGAATGCATTAGCCACCTCGATGGCTGTGATCTGTTTTAATGGTATAGCGAGGGAATATTTGGTTAGTAAATCTTGTACTGTTAGTATGTACGCGTTTCCTGCTCGAGTCTCAGGTAGCGGGCCCATGATATCTATGGAGATTTTTTCGAATGCTGTGCCCGGAGTGTCCGTTAGGACCATCGGTTGACGGGTTTTTATGCGCACGAGTTTTTTCAACTG
The DNA here is from genome assembly GCF_001594075.2 of Trachymyrmex cornetzi. Classification (NCBI taxonomy): domain Eukaryota; kingdom Metazoa; phylum Arthropoda; class Insecta; order Hymenoptera; family Formicidae; genus Trachymyrmex; species Trachymyrmex cornetzi. The sequence goes on from NW_017297483.1 coordinate 5,857, forward strand.
GCAGTTTCTGCAGTTTTGTGTATAACGCTGAATGTCGGCTTTCATATTCGGCCAATGGTATCGTTTGATGCGCAAGTACGTCTTTGTAATACCTTTATGTCCGCCCACCGGAGTCATGGTGTTACGGCTCGGCGGCGACTGCAGCGCAGTGCCAGCCCGCAATAATTTCTCGAGTGCGGCGCCTGCCGCCACCTGCCGATTTAAATACTTTAGGAAAACTCGGTCCCTCTTGAGTAGAGATCCACCGACCAATCAGGTGCCCGCCGCGCAAGGGATCTTGTAAATTTACAATATTTTACGACTAGACGCGTTCCTGTGAGATAGCCACCATAGTAGCTTCAAAAGCATTCCACGGTTAGTCGCCCGTTCCAACTAGGTAGACGACAAATCGCGCGCGTACCTCGGTGCAAATCTCGCAACTTCCGACTGGCCATCCGATAGTGAGCGTCAGGGAACAACGGGCACATTGGTCAAGGCGGTTGGGTGCACCGAGGTGTAGAGAGTGGCGGTTGGTGAGATTATACTCCGTGCGCGCGTGCGGCAACTCCACGCTGAAATAGCCTTCACAGAGGATTTCTTTACTAATACGATTCAAATCGATGCGTGACCTCGCGCAGAAAGAGTCATTGATCCAAGCACGATACGCGTCACTGTCCACCCCCCTGTTACGCGACTCTAACGTTACGATACGAGGGCACATAACAAAAATCGCGCTATATCTCGAGTAGAGCCAATCGGTGATGCCTAAACAATTAGTTGACGCGACGGTTGCAGGTGGCATTCTTGCGGCACGGATACTTGCGGCGCGAGTTATACGCGAGCTGATGATGCGCCACGTGGTAACGCAATGAAGTGACGCTACGGTATCGAATATGGCGCCGCGCTGAAACAGCCACGTGGAGTCACACGGAGTCTCTTACCTGCGTAGGGAGGCGCGAATGGCAATGCAATGCAGCAATCACTGGGATCTTCGGCAGTGGGCGGAATCCAATCTTCCTCTCGTGCGGCAGCTTGGCGGTTATCTTGCGTTTTATTCCCGGTAATTGGAATAAGGGACAGAGAATGTTGGGAGTAGCAAGAGGGGTGGGAACGCGAAATAACTCTTCTGGATTTCAATAACACGTGTTATATATGTTTATTAACCAACGATGGGTTGCACAATAGATTAGCACGATTATTTCTATAAAATTATTACAAGTAGCGAAAATGTTCGGTTGAAACCCGAGATATTAAATTTAGAGAGATGCGAGTTGGGTAACACGTGGTTAAGAATTATCTTAGGCACGAATATGATTAGTATAATTTGGTTACGCTAATACAATACGCTAAACACAAAGAAAATATAAGGATTAGTGCATCCAGGATGCTTGCACGAAGTATACAGGGCGTTAATGGAACCCTGAGAGGAAAATTTAAAGGAAGTGTTGAGGGATGAGTCGGATTACGAATCTTAGAAAAATGAATGGCTCAGTGGGAGCCGTCAACGCTTAGGTCTTTACATACTCGAGTCCAGAAACAGAGAGAGCGTGGGAGACCATGGTCCCAAAGGATTAGGCGTCCCATGCCCCCACTCTGTATGCTCTTGCGCAACGGGAAGAGTGGCGCCGCCTTAAGGCAAATTCTCCGCGCGATGACCCGAGGTCGCTTCATATGGAAGCGACGTTACATCGTGTCTCAGAGTACCAATCAGAGTACTTATTTGGAAAGAAAAATGTATGGCTAGGTTTCCAACGAACTTAACGTTGAGTGGACGTAACAATGGTATTCGCTAAGGATCGCCGACCGGAGATGTCGTGATTTGATTGGTGCAAATTGAGATTTTTACGTCGTGATCGTGAAATGTATCGTCTAAAATATCTCTGATTTTATGCCATGCCATTCCATTGATATCGCCTTTACAAATAAAGACCGCTGGTAAAGCGAGCTCGTTGATTACATCTAATAATGACGAGATCGCTTCCACCATCAATTGCCTTCCAGTCACCTCCGATGTGCGCTCGCCAATAATTATCAATGCGATAATGTATCGGTTCTTGTCGTTAACTAATTTCGCGAGTCCAAGGGCAGTATTTTCAATTTGCGACAGTCGGCCTTGGTTCACGAGCATGCGCGCTCCTTGGTTGCAGGGTTCGCCTCGCTGTGTAACGAATATTATCAAATTGTTTTTTCGCGTAAGGAAATTGTCAGGCAGTTCCCTTATGTTAAAGCGCTGATGGGGAACGCCTATAGTATCAGAGTAAGGGGCGTCACTGTCGTCGCTGCTTTCGTCGGCGTCAGTACCAGGGCCGGCGGAACAGGTACAGCCCGAGTGGTGACCAGGATTGTTGACCGGGGGGGGGGGGGGGCCCCCCCA
>NW_017297483.1:8885-17269 GCF_001594075.2 Trachymyrmex cornetzi
TGCCAAATTATCTCGAATTTGGAATCGCGAGATACATTCATACAATAAATTACTCCCTCGATTTTTCGATACGAGTCATTCACGCTTAGTTCCGAGTTCTGAAGGTCTTTATTCAAAATTTCTATCCGATCAAGTAATTCAATTATCATTGTTAAAAAAAAGAAAAACTCAAAGGTTCTCATATGTTCAAAATATCCTGATGCTTTGGCCGAGATGATGCTGTCGACTTCACAATCTGTAATCCGCTCTACGAAAAATTTCATCAGTGGTTCGTAGTTGGCTCGGACTGTTTTCAGGGAACTTATTCGCATGACCCACCTATAACATACATTCGCAAATACATGAGATGAAACTGCTGAAAGTTCTGTTTGTATAAAACTGAAATTATGCGATCAAATTTATACCTGGTTGGGCAGTAGGCAGCGAGGGTAAGGTTTTTATTCGTGGAACTTTCTGATTCTGACTGGAGTTGTTGAAATTGTGAGATACGTTTCGGTGAATCTTTTACAAAATTAATCATATCTTTTACTGCTCCTATGAATTTTCTTGTAGCTAGAACTCCTTCCATGGCATCCTGGACCACAAGATTCAAGTTATGGGCGTTGCAATGTACATATAAAGCACGAGGTTCAATTTCCCTGAGTCGAGTTTGCAAACCAGTTATTTTCCCCGAAACATTCGCTGCTCCGTCGTAACATTGGCCTCTAAGTTTTGTAAGCGGCAAATTGAAACGAAGAAAAACATCTTGGACGATTTGGAATAGAGTTTCGGCCTTCGTGGAAGACGTTGAGTAAAATCCGAGGAAAAATTCTGACGACACTAAATTTTGTGAAACAATTCTCAAACATATCGATATCTGTTCCATCTTCGACAAGTCAGAAGTTTCGTCCAAAAGTAACGCACAGAATTCTGCTTGTCTTATTTCCACAAGATTTTTTGCCATAACTTTTGCAGCCATGAGTTCTAATATTTCGTTTTGTACATCATGATGTAACCATTTGTGGCCATTCCGTTTCAGCCACGATTCCAGTTCCGATACATCTTCTGCGCGTGCTTTTAATATTTGTATAAAGTTTGAATTTTCGTCGTTATTGATGCCACGCAAAGGCAGCCCTTGTTTTGCTAATACTTTTAAAGTACTGAAAATTTTTCGCAGTGCTGTCCGGTGATTCATCATTTGCTTTTCTGTTGCACTTGATAAATGTTGAATAATGTTCACTGTCTTCAGTTTTGCTAGAGCTTCAGTACTATCTACGTGTAATGAACTTGTTGAATGTTTCTTGATTCTGGACGTAGCGTTATTCCAGTTGTTAAATCCTGTGTCAACCCAGGCTTCCTTTGACTTCAAAGCGCGTGAATCGTAAGACAAAATTAATTTTTTCTCCAACGCTTCAGTACAAGTTGTGCAAATTGCTTTCTTATTTGCGTTCAATTCAAGCCAAGGATTTGCCTTCTGCCAACGTGGGAATGACATTGATACTGTATGATAATAATATTTTTGTATACATTATTTCTTATTTTATGCAGTATGCAATTACAAAATTACTTACGATTTCGAGTCACATTTGCACAATTTTCTTGATGTTCATCAACTCTTCTACAATTAACATTTGGATCTTCGTCACTCTTTGAGGTTAAGATTGATTCCACATCGCTTCCACATCGATTGCGTTCGCTTAGCTGAATAGGGCGAAGAGCACTGGCGGTGTTTCCTTCGCTGTCTCTCTTGCACTTAATGACGAACTTATTCATTCTCTCGACATCTCAAATACCGGTTTTGTTCGCTATTGTATTATTTGTATCGCTCGTCACGTGACTACGTAATGCTACGTGACTTGCAAGCAAGGGCATAGTAGTCATATGCGAGTCGAGAGCAACACGCAACACATGCGTAGTGGAGATGCGCAGTAAGCGAAAAGTGTAGCTTGTTATGCGCATCTTCTCCACATGCTACTATATGTAGAGTCGTAGAGACCCTATAAAAAGAGACTCGCCAACTCGTCGTATTCTGATTGGCTGAAATATGGGCGAACACATAAGTCACGTGATGAGTTGACGAGTCTCTTTTTATAGGGTCTCTAATTAATTCGCCGACTGTTGGATTCACCACACGAGAATTTTCCGAGTGGTGTCTACCCTCACCTCCACCACGTTTTCCGCCGGCCTTGGTCAGTACTGTCCGCTTCAAGAATTTCGTCGTACATAGGAAAATAAACGGTCTCTATGTCGCTACGATTATCTCGTAGGCAACCCTCCACAGCCGGTGCGGGTATATTTGTTAAGCTCGCGTCTTTGTTCTGGGTTACAGGAAGGAGAGTTTTATGACGGTCTGTTTTTTCTACGATTTCAGTCGTTGAGGAATCTATCGCAGGATTCCTGGATAAGGCGTCAGCGTTCAGGTTCGTTTTTCCAGTTTTGTAAACGATGTTGTATTCGTATTCAGCGAGTTTAAGTCGCCAGCGCATGAGTCGGGAAGTAGAATCTTTTACGGAATGCAGCCAGGTTAAAGGCTTGTGATCTGTCACGAGGTCGAATTTATGTCCGTATATTACGTATCGTCTAAAGTGGTTTACGCTACACTATAGCCAGAAGCTCTTTTTCGATTGTAGAGTAATTTTGTTCAGCGGAATTCAGAAGTCGGGAAGTATAGGCAACGGGACGATCTTTACCTATGGAACCTTGACTGAGGATTCCTCCGACAGCATATTTTGATGCGTCGGTGGTGATTAAAAATGGTCGCGTAAAATCCGGATACTGTAAGAGGGGTTCCGAACACAGTAAGGTTTTAAGAACGACGAATGCTTGTTCCTGTGTATTGGTCCATTCGAAATTTACATCCTTTTTCAGTAAATTGGTCAGTGGACGAGCTATTTTAGAGAAATTCGAAATGAAACGACGGTAATATCCCGCCAGGCTCAAAAACTGTTTAACGCTTTTGGGATCGTGCGGTATCGGAAAGTTTTTTACCGCGTGAATTTTTTGTGGGTCCGGTCTAACCCCGTTTTTGCCGATGATGTGGTCCAAGTATGCGACTTCCTTACGCAGGAACTCACACTTGTCAGGCTGGAGTTTTAGATTCGCCTTTCGTAATCTTTCGGCTAGCTTATTAAATTTGATTTCATGTTCGCGCAATGAGGCCGCGTACAACACGATGTCATCTAAGTATACGAATAATTCGATTCCTTGCAGACCGGACAGAACTCGATCTATGAGCCGTTGGAACGTCGCGGGAGCGTTCTTCAGATCGAACGGCATTCGGTTGAATTGATAATGCCCGTGAGGGGTTGAAAACGCTGTTTTTTGCGTGTCCGGCTCATGCATCGGTATCTGATGGAACCCTGACGCGAGATCGAATACGCTAAAAGATTTGGCACTGCCCAATTGATCGAGGATCTCGGTGATGTTGGGCAGTGGGTACGCGTTGCCGATCGTCTTTTCATTTAAAGCACGGTAATCGATCACCATGCGCCAGCATGGTTTATTACCTAGTGAGTCAGGTTTTTTGGGGACGATCCAGAGCGGGGAGTTGTAGGGGGAATCGGAAGGAGAGATGGTGCCATTGTCTAGGAAGACTTTTATTTGTTTATTTATTTCCTCCTTATGGATTGGAGGATACCGATATTGTTTAGTGTGGACAGGGTGGTTATCCGTGGTATTTATTTTATGATGCATGGCGTTCGTATACCCCAATAAGTTGGATGGTAGTTGGAAGAGATCGTTGTATTTATTTATTAACTTATTTACGTCCGCCGTTTCCTCGCTATTTAGGTGCTCGAGTCGTAGGAGAGGTTTTATTTGTTCTTCGCGCTCGTCCCTAGGGACGGTTTTTTCTGTGACTGAGGCAACTTGGAATGTACGGCCGTTTTTTGCGCTGTTCGGTTCTTCGTGCCCTAAAGCCGAAGCACGTCCTTCGAATAGCAATGCATTGCTCGATCGTCTATCAGAGACAGTTTCGACCTCTTCGAGTTGGATTATAGGAATTTCTATTTCCTAATTACTTTCGCTTGCGTTGATTACGCTAATAAGGGCCCTGCCGTCACGATTGGCTAATAACGCATTATCTAGGTACACGTTTTCGCGTATATCAATTCGCGGGACATATCCTTCCGATAGTTCTGAATTGGCAATTCGTACAGGAATAGTGAGACGAGACCTAGATGGAACGATTACGGTATTTCGTTGAGTAAAAGGTATTGTAATGTCTCGCCACGTGAGGTTTTTTTTGTACGAAATCGATTTTCGTGGCGTTGCATAAGAAGTCTGATCCTAGGATCCCTTCTTGGGAAATTGGAAAGTCGTTCGTTACGACTTGCAAGGTTACGGCGTGCCCCATAAATCTTATCTCGACGGCCCCGAGAGTTTTTATATTTCCGTCGGTTATTCCGCTAAGGAAAATCGACTACTGAGTTCGGACGTATGTCGTGGGATGCAGATTGCGTACCTTTATTAAATTCGGCGCGGCATCCGTATCAATCATGAATTCCGGTCGGTTGTGATAATCCGTCGGCGGAAATGACGACGGTAAGTGCGTGGGAGAAATCACGAGGGTTTAAGACTGCGACGCGTCGCTCGCGATAGCGTTTGACTGGAGTTCGATCGCGTGTACCGGACGATTTCCTTGAATTTTCCCCGCCCGAGATTCGTCCGTCGTTCCCGAGGGGTTTCCGGCGTTTCACTGATTAGCCCGGGAGTTGTTATACTCGCGTTTTCGACATTGTTCGATTTCGTGGCCCACGTTTTTACAATAACGACACCACCTGTTGGAGCGATCGTTGGTGTAACGATTCGTGAATGCACGGTCGGAAGGGCGGTTTTCGTGCGAGTAATTCGAGTTTCCTCCGTTACCATATCTACTTGGCGGTAGGTCGAGAGTTCCTTGTGGCCATTTGGATCGGCGTTCGGGGGGTGCATCGCTGCGTCGCGGGATCGAGTGAGCAAGCGGAGACCGTATTGGGTTTAACGGGACCTGTCCTCGCAAGGGGTTTTCGGGCCGCGATTTAGGAGCATATCGCTATTTGTCGAGTTCTTCCCTTTTTGCTAATGCCTTGGCGGTCGCGAATGCTTCGAAGGGACTCGTGTGGCACTCATTTGCAAGCGGTAGTCTGTCGCAAAAGGACTTCGCGGTGAGCCCGTTGATTTCGGCGGCAACCTGAGGGGCTAGAATTCCCCTCGAGTGGCGCTCGGCATCTAGGATAGCGGACCTAAAGTCCTTTATTCGACCTATATAATCAAGCATATGTTCGTCTCTCTTAATGTAGATAGTACTTAGTTCTCCGTGATACTGGTCAATAGTTTTCGCCGAGCCGAAAGCTCCGTTCAAGAAATCGATTAATTGTGTGATCGTTTCACATGGTTCGTCCTCTACGGTGCAGTACGCATGGTCGCCCAGTTTATTTGTTAATAATTGCGTAAGGTTTCTTTCGGACGACGAAGGGACAATCTCTTTTGCGGCATGCTCGGATGAATTGTGACACTGGAATGCTGTTACCGTCGAAGTACGGCACTGATTCCGTAGCTTCGCGAAATGAAATTTTCGGCGATTGCGGCGATTCTGCTAAATTATCCCCATGATGGAAGATCTGCGAATGTTGCTCAAACTGGCGCTGGCCATCAGTAGGAGTAAAAGGCGAATCCTGATATTTGATTTTATCTACGTCGCGACGGAGGTTACTAAGTTCCCGGAGTATCTCGTCCTTGAACGACAGGAGCAAATCACGGTTTACAGCAGTTTGTTCAGTACCCATAGCATCTTGTCCATAGCCAGTATCAGAGGGGCGGTGTATATATTCGCTCTGATCTCTGGTGCGGCTTAAGGTCTCGCGGTCTTATTCTAGTGCGTTGAGTTCGGCTCTAACCTGTGTTTTTTCGGTTTCGCGTTCGCGTTGGAAGGCCTCGCGCTCGGTTTGCAATCGCGTTCTCTCTTTTTCGCGTTTCTTTTCGATTTCCGAGCTCTCTGTCTAAAGTTGCGCCCTGATTCCGTAGGCGCTCTTACTGTTTTGCGAGCGCTTGACGTAGCGTCTCTAACTCTTCATCGCTGAGTTTTGGGCTTTTTTTTAGGGATGCATGATATTTTATTGATATTTTCGGTATCGATATTTTTTAGTCCGATATCCGAAATTTTGTATCGATTCTTTCTTCTCGATAAAATCGACATATCGACACTTTGGGCGTGTATCGATGTGTATCGATACTTTTGGTATTTCGCGCATGGAATGCCTTCCATTCCCGTTTTGGCATTACGTATTACCTTCTCGGTTATTTTCACATTCATGGCCGTAGTCGGACGGACTATAACACTTAATTCGAGATGAGTTGTTAGGAACAGTATTTTGCAAACTGTTGCAGTTGAAAGTCAATAACGGATAACGGGTAGCGACGAAAAGAGACCGGTACATGGGAGCGTCAAGCGTCGAGCGTCGTGAACTTGCTATTCGTCAATTTTGATCACACGACCTGTTCTTATCCAATGGCAAGCTCATGATGGTCGACGCTCCCATGTAAAGGTACCTTTAAGTGGAATCTGTGACTAGTATGACTGCGTAGTGCATACTTGGCAGTAGGTATAATATAGCGGTTCTAACCCATGGGGCTAGAGGGGAGCGCGGGGTGCGGGGGATATTCGTAGGCGAGGGGAAGCGTAGCGCGGGGATTCTTCGGTGGTGGGGGTATGACGTCATGCGGAATGGCAGTAAGATTTTGGGGACTGCAGTCACGTACAAGACAACAAAAAAAAACATCACAAAAAAGGAAATATTGCCATGAACAAAAAACAAACAGTTATAGAACGAAAAGTGTTACAAAGGGTATATGCTCCAACCGTTTTTCGACCAAGATATAGCGTAATGTAATTTTTATAGAAACAACGTTTATTAATTATTTTAAATACCTAAATACAACCAAGTTTCGTAATTATTGAGAGTAGGTATAGTAGGCGAGTTCTAACCCCTGGGGCTCTAGTGGGGCGCGGAAGATACTCGTTGGCGAGGGAAAGCGGAGCGCGGGGGATACTTGAAGGCGAGGGGAGCGCGGGGAGTACTCGTAGGGGAGGGGGCGCCCAAAAAAATTATAATGAATTATATAAAATAAGACTTACCTCCTCGTAGTCTTCCTGCTTCTCAGCCTCCTCCTCGTCCTCCTCTTCCTCCTCCTCCTATTCGTCCTCCTCCTCCTCTCCTCCTCCTCCTCCTCTTCCTCCTAGTGTAAATTACTCCTCGGCCTCTTCCTCCTCCTCCTCAGCCTCCACGAGGACGCAGATCAGCTCCTCCTCGTCATGCAGCTGGAGGAGCTCTAGCATGAATGCTGCACATTCTTCACCGCTTACATTATTAACGTAGAAGGGGAAATCGTTAATGTATGCGACTTCCTCTTCTTCCTCCTCCTTCCAATCATCAATTATGATTGGAACCTCGTCCTCATCCTCCTCCTCGCTTAAGACGACGTCCTCTTCCATGCGGACGACGTCCTCCTCCATGTGGACATCCTCTTCGACGAGGATGTCCTCCTCCGCCTCAATCAATTTAATTTTTTTTTTTGTGGAGGCTCATTGTCTTCCATGTCTTTTATTGTTTTTTAATCACACACACACAAATTATCGCGTAATAATACACGCGCAACGACACTACTGTGTCTCTTTTTCCGCGAGTTGCGAAGGATCGAGACGTCAATAATGAATCTACGCTCAATCGATAGATCAAAACTGCTCGTTATGCTTGTTATGCTCATGTAGCGCACACGGACGAGATTCGGCAGACTGACGTCGAGAAGCGTCCTTTGCCATAACAATCCCCTACCTAGAGTACGTTTTACTTTTGTGCTGCACAAGAAACACTTATGGAAGAAATGAAACAGTTAATGTTTGTGCGGTTATACGTCTTAATGGAGTTTGCGAATGATAACGCACACTTTTGCGGAAAATATTCTTTTAATACAGACAGTTTAGAATACGTGTTACAACAACGAGTGTGGAACAGGAAGAGAGCGAATTAACAGAAAAACGAAAAAGAAACTAGGGCTCGACGTGGAGATCGCAGAGGGCCGAGAGATCGACTCTGGCGGACGGCCGCTGAGCTATATTAGTCGGTAACAGCTAGGTGCTGCGGGAAAAATGGCGCGACCCTTAATATTGGCGCTAACCGCTTTAAATTCATAAACATACCGCGCGCCTTGATAGACTGTATCAAAAAAAACCAAACATGGAACAAAAAAAATGCTTACAACTAAGTTCTAAGTCGGATTACATTGAGTATAAATCTTAATCATTAAGTGAGCTAGAGCTTTCTTCGAGTGGCAAGATGGCTAGTTTGCAAGCCGGTCTCTTAAAGGAACCGGTTGCAGTTTTAATGATCGCAGCTCTGACAATATTATCATTTCCTGGACATGTTTCC
>NW_017297483.1:18006-18355 GCF_001594075.2 Trachymyrmex cornetzi
AAAAATTAAAAGCTACGCTTTGCGATCCCATATTTTATTTTACCAACTTCCCGTTGTTTGACGAGAAAACGCCCTTCAACTTGCTTTTACGCATTTTGAAATATGATTTTCTCTACATGGTTTGCCATGAATTTTATTGCCATGGATCTGACGATTCTGAGGATCTATGTTTCCAATATCGTTGGAAAGATTTCTAATGACACGTTTCTTGAATATTGTCATGCTCACCGATCGGTGACGTTCGAGTTTTATGTTTGTTCTAACGCTTTGTCCTAACGACTATTTTTGTCGAAATTTTCACGAAACGGAGAAATCGTGGAGTCCACTGGACATAACGAAATATATATAT
>NW_017297483.1:18381-19578 GCF_001594075.2 Trachymyrmex cornetzi
TGGTGCCTTGAGAAACTGTCGAATCGATCGCAGTAAGAGCAGTGCGAAAAGTGTGACTAACCATTGTTACCTCCAACCCTGAGTATTGGCGAGAGAGGAAGATGGAGAGGGTACGGAAGGACGGTTGACTCAATCTCACAGGTATACGCACGGAAGCGTACAGCTGTGAGTTGTTCGCACTATTTTAAAGTCCCAGAATGAGGGTCAACGTCCTGAAGGGACGCTATGACACCTGTTTCAATGGACAGTGCGAGCGTTGGTCCTACTTTTTAAGTCAAGGAACTTAATCCTTTTGACCTGGGATTGGACCTCGTGCAATCTTAGGCGTTATAGGGAACGGGATACGAGTGGGGCGATTTAAAAATTAAATGCGGGTCATAAGAGAAAAACTAAAAATTTGCTTTTATTTATGAAAATATAAAAAAAACGAAAGAATTAAACTAACTTATATGATTAATTACATTTATATGTTGTTTTTTTTTGTACAGTACAATAATTCTTTAGTGAAATCGTGAGCCCACGTATGTGGATTGTTTTCTTTTTGTTATTACAATTTCTGTGTGTGTATGTGTGTATGTGTAAGAGAGGAGGAGGTGATCATCGGGTATTGGTTGCGAGGAAGGAGGTCCATGGACAGACTGGGACTAAATGTTTTTAGCTGGACGAGGAAAGGGGAGGAATTCCCAGGGGCATAGACTGTAACTATTCTATCCCCCTCGTTCGAGGTAGATGAGAACAATTGAACAATCCGATCCCAATCGGTGGATTGAGGATCGGGGTGGACAGGAGGGGGAGTTGGGAGTTGGTCAATAGGGAGAGGGGCAGGAGAGTAGTCCAAGATTTCTTGGACTCCAGGATTGAGAGGAGAAGGAATGGAAAAGTCGAGAGGTTGTGCGTCTGTTAGTGTAGGTGAATATGAGACCGGTGTGTACGGGATGGTGGTGTCAATCAGAGGTGTTGGCACTCGGGAAAGTGCGGTTGCGGCCGGTTCCGAGGTGACAATTACTGTAGGACGGGAGATCGGTTCTATCGGCGCCGGACGGTTTCGCGAACTCCGGCGGACATAGGGAGTTCGTCCCCGTTTACTTTTGTACGAGTGAGACCGCACTATAATTAAGTAAGAAGTTAGAATATTTATCTATATATATATATGTATATATATATGTGTGTATGTATATTTGGTCGCGTGCGCGCTGA
>NW_017297483.1:19646-21603 GCF_001594075.2 Trachymyrmex cornetzi
CGGTTCCCAGTGAGGCTCGACGTCCACGCAAGAGCGCCTGAGGATAGCGGTTGGCGGGTGGGTGATAATGTGGGAACCCCAAAGGTCACTAGAGCACTCGAATGATGCCAACGAATACGGCGCGAGTTGAATTACCGCGAACCTTTTGCGTGGACTACTTTTGAAATTTCGCGAACTTCCGACGTGACTTTGGCTGCTGTTAAACTGTATCTGACGCTCTGCGCTTCCGCGGGGCCTCTATTTATACCCCGAAAAAAGGGCGTAATGCCCTTTGTCTAGGATGCAATAGTTAGTTGCAATGTCGCGTGTGATTTACGATTTTAAGATGTCCTATCGTTGTTAATCTAAAGTACACTGTTAAAAGAGGTTTAGAGAACTGTTACGTCCAACCCTGATTATTATAGGCGAGAGAGGAAGATGGAGAGGGTACGGAAGGACGGGTGACTCAATCTCACAGGTATACGCACGGAAGCGTACAGCTGTGAGTCGTTCGCACTCTTTTAAAGTCCCGGAATGTGGGTCAACGTCCTGAAGGGACGCTATGACACCTGTTCCGATGGACAGTGCAAACGTTGGTCCTACTTTTTAGGTCAAGGAACTTAATCCTTTTGACCTGGGACTGGACCTCGTGCAATCTTAGGCGTTACGGGAGTACGGGATATTCGTAAGGGGCGATTTAAAAATTAAATGCGGATCATAAGAGAAAAACTAAAAATTTGTTTTTATTTAAGAAAATACAAATATAAAAAAAAACGAAAGAATTAAACTAACTTATACTTAATTACATTTATATGTGGTTTTTTGTACAGTACTTGTTTCATGAGCGTTTTGTTAGTACAATCTGTGCGTGTGTGTGTGTGTGTGAGAGGAGGGGGTGATCATCGGGTATTGGTGGCGAGGAAGGAAGTCTATGGACAGACTGGGATTAAATGTTTTAACTGGACGAGGAACGGGGAGGAATTTCCAGGGACATAGACTGTAACTATTCTATCCCCTTCGTTCGAGGTGGATGAGAACAATTGAACAATCCAATCCCAATCGGTGGATTGAGGATCGGGGTGGACAGGAGGGGGAGTTGGGAGTTGGTCAAAAGAAAGAGGGGGAGTTGGGAGTTGGTCAAAAGGGAGAGGAGCAGGAGAGTAGTCCAAGATCTCTTGGACTCCAGGATCGAGAAGAGAAGGAATGGAAAGGTCGAGAGGTTGTGTGGGTGTTGGTGTGGGCGAGTATGAAACCGGTGTGTATGTGATCGGATTTTCGGGCGGTGGTGGTGCTACCGGAGGTGTTGGCACTCGGGGAGGTGCGGTGGCGGCCTGTTCCGGGGCGACAATCACCGTAGGACGGCAGATCGGTTCTATCGACGCCGGACGGTTTCGCAAACTCCGGCGGACATAGGGAGTTCGTCCCCGTTTGCTTTTGTAAGAGTGAGACCGCACTATAATTAAGTGAGTCGTTAGAATATTTATATATATATATATGTGTGTGTATGTGCGCGCTGATAAAAAAAAGGGGGGGAAGGGTGACATGCGAATGTAGACTTACTAGTGATGAAGATTGGTTGTGGAATGAGTCGGTTCCCAGTGAGGCTCGACGTCCATGCAAGAGCGCCTGAGGATAGCGGTTGGCGGTTGGGTGGTCTCCAGGAACCCCAGAGGTCACCAGAGCACTCGAATGAGGTACTGCGCGAGTTGAATTACCGCGAACTTTTTGCGTGGGTTCAACTACTTTTGAGTGTTCGCGAACTTTTTGCGTGGATTTAACTACTTGAATTTTTGTGAACTTCCGACGTGACTTCGGCTACTTTTAAACTGTATCTGACTACTGACGTGCATTCCGCGACGGTTAGAATTTTTCTGAGAGTCTATGCTTCCGCGGGGCTTCTATTTATACCCCGAAAAAAGGGCGTAGTGCCCTTTGTCTAGGATGCAATAGTTAGTTGCAATGTCGCGCGAGATTTACG
>NW_017297483.1:22066-28368 GCF_001594075.2 Trachymyrmex cornetzi
GGCGGAGCCGATTCTCTCGAAAGAAAAAAATCTGCGTCTGCAGGACGTAACAGAACAAAAGGAATGATTTATGTTTTCTCTAAAAAGGGGCAAGATTGCTTTAAGTGAGTGATCAATTCCGTCATTCTCGCGGAAAATATGGCTAAGTAAACAGCCGTGAGACATTATCTCATGTTTTTATGGTTTTTGTGGCGACGCGGCGCCTGTTTTTCTGAAGGTGGAATTGTTGGGCAACAATTTGGACGATAGCTTGAATTTTTATTATTGCGTGACTTAGGTCCGTTTGTGATATTTTTCGCAATCTTGTCCCTTTTAGGCCTACGTTAGTGTTGTTATTTTTCCGGGTTGATTGACGTTTACGAGTTTTTCGCGGAGCCTGGCTGGTCTGTTGCGCCAATCATAGTTGCGGCGGAGCCGATTCTCTCGAAAGAAAAGAATCTGCGTCTGCAGGACGTAACACCATCATGCGAACATAATCGGCGTAGTCGAGAATACTGGAAACGTGCGATTTTACGGAAACGTTCGCGAATATTTGTGATGAAGCGTGTTTTTATAATATAAAATGGCAGAAGAAAACTTGGAAGTAAATTTCGAGGATATACTGAATGAAGATTCATCCGACGAAGAACATGTGTTATCCGACGATACTGGTTTTGTCAGTGACCTGACTGAATATGAAACTGATCATGAAGAAAAATTTGTGCCAGCTGCAGAAATTCGTGCACTGAACGATAGTACGAAACATTGTATGATCCAGAATTACTGGACATCGGGCGGTCCTTTAACTCTATGTTCTGAATGCATGGGCCTTTTGGCGAGAATCGATACCGTAGGCATGCATTATATAAAGAAGCATAATACCGATTATGTTAATGCATTAAACAGTCGATTTTGCACAAACTGTAGACTGCGACTGTACACTATACATCCGTGCAACAGATGCCCAAAGTGCACAAATTAAAATACTTTTTAAACAGCATTGTGAACAGTATTGTGATTTAAAGACTGAAAAAAGACATGGAAAACCACGAGCGAGTGGAACGCGAACTGCTGGAGCAGTGCGGCCAGGTCGCTACTCTAGTGGAGTGCTTCGCGTGGTTGCAACGATGCGACGAGTGCATCGAGCGGCTCGAAGAACTTTGTCGTGCCAAGCGTCCGCGTCTCACCGTTGGACATAGACAATCCGTGGTGGCGAGGATCGCGCGCCTCGCGGGTGCAAAATCGCAATTGGAGCGACGGTTCGTGCACATTGGTGGTGGCCACGCGAGTGGTGGAGGGCACGCGAGTGGCAACGAGCAATCTCTCGTCTGGAGAGAGATCGACGCCGCGTTCGAGAGCCGTATAGTGACGGGCGCGGTGATAAACTTTAATCACATCGAGCCGCGGCGGTTTTTGGAAGACGCGAGAGAAATAGTGCTCGAGCGCGTGCAAGACGCTGTCACGTCCTATATTCCACAATTCTCGTAAATCGAGTGGAGAGGGAATATGAGTGATCAAATTCGTTTAGGCAGCTACTGTCACCAGGAATTATTGGAAATTCCGATACAGAGGAAGTGGTAGAGCGGTTGATTAAACTAGTGTTCCGTTATCCATAGACGTTATGTCGGTAAGCCGGTAACGTTGTCCTAAGTGGCTTTTATCGATAAGTAATGTGTTATCCGCGGAAGTTACACTGAAGGATTGGTAATATTGTCTTCCGTGATTCCGTCGTTAGTTATCTGAATACGCGTCTGCGTGATACACACGATAGTGGATTCTGAAGAATGGTAAGGCCGGTCGTTCGACAAACGCAAGTACTCTATAAAATCGCTATGCGCACGGAGGCATACTACGCAGGAAACTAGAGGGTGAAAGTCGACGGTAACAATTCCACACAGCGCGCACTCAGTGAGATAGCCGACACCTCCGTATACTAGGTAGTGGCGAATAACTATATCGTAATGAACTTGATCGTATTCCGATTTGGCGCGAAAGCACTCTGAACAGATGTCTTCGTTATTTATCCGGTGTCGGTAAAAGGTTGCGCGGCAGCCCGATACGCTGTCTAACCACTGCTGGTAAGGTAGAGTTTGGTTGTATCGATTGTTAGATTCACGATTAAAATAAGAATGCGGCGGACACATGGAGGTAAGTTCGGATTTACAGGTGTTTGACCTCGTTTAACGCGATAATAATGGATTTACAACATCCCTGTTACGTAATTATAATAATTAATATATTGATTTAACGCTTCTGTGCATGCAGGACAGAGAGTGTCAAATCGAACGGTTTCTAATGCTGTATTGCACAGCCGGCAATAGTAGTTAATCTGATCGGCTTCTAGTTGCAAGAAATGGCGCGTGTTACAGCCAATCTGGGTTTGAGACGAGCTAGTAGTATTCTCAAAACACCGTTGGCATATAACGTTATCGTTGATGTAGAAGTACGTGGTCATGCAACAATGGCCGTTTCGCAATTCAGTCGGAGAATGTACGCCTTCCGACGATAATTCGTTAATAACAGTCCCACGTGTGGTCGACATGCAAGGCGATTGTAGCAAGCTTCCCTAATGAGGAAGATTCAACCCGCGAGAGTGTAATTCAACTCTCAGGGCAGAAATCTAGTCAAGAGGGGTAGCGTCGATTAACGGATAATGAGGCAGTTTAAACGTGCGAACGCACACCGAGTGTAACTCAACTTGATGTTCTCAGCACGTTACAACTACCACTCGTCTGGTTATCGACAATTTACAGTGTAATGATGACTGTGAATGTCGATTGAACGCAGCTATGTTAATTAGAGTGTAATTCAACTTTAATTCGTAGAGCTGTATTCAAAGGCAATTCTCTGATTATAAGATCTCTAGACCTTCAGACAACTGCTGCGTACGCAGTGTAATTCAACTACGCAGCACTTAGTTACTTGAATGAATTTAGTAATCTAATGATCAGTAGTCGATTTGAAAATAGTATTATATTATGTCCTACCTTTCGTTGCTGACTGGTAACGATATCGTTGATATAGATCACCGTCAGTACGCTCAGCTTGGAGTAAAGTATGGAAAGCTTCCTTCCTGTCCTTCGTGAATGTTGCGAAGAGTAGTATGAAGATTTTAATTATGAAGATTTTAGCGCGAATCGAATTGTATTTAGTTAATAGTTTAAGGAAGGGTGAATATGAATGGACACTGACTCTATTTAATAATAATATATTTATAATCGCTTATTCTATACGTTACAATAGTATACGCCTTTACTTGACTTGGAATTATAGATATAGTAGTATGGAATTTGACGCGAATCGAAATACGCGGAGTACGAGATTCTAATACGCGGACCTTTCTTATGTCGCTCTTGTAACACTTGTGACCAACTTGTAACCCGTATCCCTGAGGATGCCTAAACAGCTCGTATATATACTATGGTCTATCCCCACTCGTTTAATAAGTGGGCCTTTGTTCTAGGGTGCACGTGCGTTGGCGACGCAAGTCTTATCTTTTGGCGTCTTCCTGTTTTTGACTTGGCTTTTCGTAAGACGTTATTGTAATTTAAGAACTGTAATTTAAGAGCGTCGCTCTGCTTATCATAGATTCCTTTTAGGGCTAGAGTTCGGTTACATTATGGTTGCTTTGTTCTAAGTGCACGTGCGTTGATGACGCAAGTCTTATCTCATTAGCCGAATCCGTTATCTGAAAGGGTCACCAGGGGTCTTCCGGCCTAATCTTTATCTTAATTAGGGGGCCTTTGACTCTATGTAAAGTGATATGGTTTAATGAATCGTTTCGTATTTCGACACCCGCTGATAATGATTTCCTGTTTGTCTTTAGTTCATTATTTATTAAACTATTTGTTAATGCTAAATGCTTTAGGTTCTATTCTTTAACAAGGCTTCTTTTATAAGCGTGTTGTATGGCATTTGAATGAAAGGCCTCTTAGCGTATGGTCTTATTATCTAATATAGCATATTGTTAATAATAATAATAATAATAATTGAATCGGCGGCTGAGTCTATATTGTTTATAATAATTATTTATAACGGCGAGGTACAGGGTAATGGCTTGCGCGTATATATATGTATGTCTTATATTAATTGGTATACATTGTTTATAATAATTATTAACGATACATATGGTAAATGGTATGTCGATAAATCTTATGGTAACGGATATGGTAACTCATCGGTCGGTAACTAGTATGGTAACTCGTCGGTCGGTAACTAGTATGGTAATTCGTCGGTCGGTAACTAGTATGGTAACTCATTGTTATGGTAACTAGTATGGTAATTCGTTGGTCGGTAACTAGTATGGTAACTTGTTAGTCAATAATATGGCATTTTAAATAGCGCATCATAATACGAATAAGCGGATATAGAATTAGTCTTATTTCTAAATATGGTTACATGGTTATGTTTCTTACAACAATTTGTCCTTAACAATGTTTAAAATTCGGGGACGTAACAACGCTGTAGAAAGACACGGTAGTGTAAAAGTGAATACAGCGTTCAACGGCGAGTTCGCGACGAAAGATGTACGTGCCATTAAGAGTATAAACACTAAGAACAATGAGATATATCGATGCACCGATATACGCGAGTGGTACGAGCGGCACGTCATCGAGCCTACGTTGACATCGCTCGAAGAGTTTCAGGAACGCGACAGTGGGTGGGCGCTGTCGCGAATCCTCAATTTGACTATCAACGTGAATAAACTAAATCCTATGCGCGCGGGATGTTATGTTGAAGTGCCGCGGGAAATAGTGACGAAACGAGCGGTGATCAGTATGCGTACGGCAGACAATGCGTGCTTCGCGTGGTCGGTAGTCGCCGCTCTGTACCCGGCCAAAAAGTATACGGAGCGAGAGTCATCGTATCCGCATTACACGACAGTGTTAAATCTTACGGGCATCGAGTTTCCAATAACGTTCAAAGACATTAACAAATTCGAACAATTGAACGCGATGTCGATCAACGTGTACAGCATCGAAAACAAACAGATCCTTCCTCTACGGCTCACCAGCGATAAGAAGGAGAAGCATATCAATCTTCTGTACCTGCAAGATCCACGCGACGACAATGTGAACCATTTCGCATGGCTCAAGAACTTGTCCCGTCTCGTGGGCTCGCAACTCTCGAAAAAGGAGCACAAGAAATTTTTCTGCGATCGGTAAGTACACACAAAAAAATTATTTTCCATCTTACTAATAAAAATAATGGTAACAGTTATAATTTTTTGTTTTTTATTTACAGGTGCCTTCACTATTTTGGGTCGAGAGAAAGGTTGCAGTTGCACACAATAGACTGTGGGAAAATCAACAACTGCGCCATCCGCCTGCCGAGCGAGGACGACAGGTGGCTCGAATTCAGCAACCAGGAACGAGTTCCGTTCGTCGTCTACGCCGACCTGGAGTCCTGCGGAAAATGGAGCCCGACAAAGAAGATGCGTCATCGTACACATACCAACAGCATGAGGTATGTAGTGTGGACTACTACGTGCGTTGCTCATACGACAACTCGTTATCGAAATATCGTTTTCGTCGCGGTAACGATTGCGTCACATGGTTCACTGAGGAACTCAGAAGTTACCCCCCAGCCTACACAATTTTATCACATATATATTTCGTCCCCCCAGCACACAAGCTGGGGGGATTCGTTATCACAGTATTTTGCTCCTTCGGGATATCACAGAGGTATCGTCAGAATATAAAAGTCCCGGAGGAGCGCGCGCAGCAAAATAATAAATATATAATATATAATACTAAAATTAAATAATGTATGTCGCGCACATTCACACTCGTGTAAAATACAATATTCGCGATACGCGGCATTCGTACTCGAATAGTCAGGACCCCACAAACAGTTAGAACAATAGTAAAATAGGTAAAAGGCTAAAAGATTAAAAATAAATAGAGTACAATAGTACTTAGAAGAAAGAAAAGAAAATAAGAAGGAGATAGAAAAAGAATAGGGTAAAAAGAAATAGAGAATAAAATAGCTTAGCTAGTAGAGTAAAAAGTACAAAAGTACATAGAGTAAATAAATGAATAAATAATTAAAACCAAATAGAGAGGCGTCCCGTCCAATAATCAATAGGTATATATTAAAAATAAGAAAAATGCATATACAATATAATAGGCGAATAGCGCCAATATCACAGTTATAGTTAATAAATAATTGGACATTGGGACACTCTCTCTATTAGGTTGAAAAGGGGAGGCCAAGACGAAACACAAAATAAGTTACGCGACAGTCGCAACGTTCGATACGCGACGTGCCGCATCCTGCTCTGCTCTCTCCTCAGCTAGCCAGCGTCGACGAACCGCTCTTGG
>NW_017297483.1:28386-28671 GCF_001594075.2 Trachymyrmex cornetzi
TATAAAACTTCGCTGTATATTCCGGTTGTATTTCATAATTTATCGGGGTACGACGCGCACTTTATAATTAAAGAAATAGCTACCGCGTACGATGGACATGTAGATGTATTATCGATTACGAAAGAAAAATATATTTCGTTCACGAAACACGTCGATAGCACCAAAGACAAAAATGAAAATCATTTTCAGAAAAAAATGTATAAAATTAAGATTCATTGATTCTTTCAAATTTCTAAGTGCAAGCCTCGATAAGTTGGCGTCGTATCTCGACAAAGACAAATTAAA
>NW_017297483.1:28949-29505 GCF_001594075.2 Trachymyrmex cornetzi
CTGCCGCCACGGATAAAGTGATTGCTCATCCGACTCCGTGACGACACCTCAAAGACCTTACCTTGGTCAGGCTTGCTGAGCAACCTATTCGAATAGTGCTCTGATACAGCTGAGCGTAACCGATTCACTACCTGGCCGCGCGCTCCAGGCGGAATCTGTAGTACTGAGGCGGAAATTTGTAGATACGCGCAGACTAATAACAAGTATATGTGTTCGTACGACTCATCGAAACCGTCGTCGTACTTGATGTACCATGACGTGAATAATTTGTATGGATGGGCGATGTATCAACTATTGCCATACGCCGAATTTCAATGGGTCAAAGACGTTGCGAACTTTGACGTGAGCGCGATCGCTCTGGATTCACCTACCGGTTACATTCTCGAGGTTGACTTAGAATATCCGGAGCATCTGCACGACGAGCACGTTGACCTATCTTTCTGTCCGACGCGCGATAAACCGCCCGGCAAGCGCGAGGATAAACTTTTAGCGACTGTGTACGATAAAAAACGTTACGTTATACATTATCGCAATTTACAGCAATGTATTCGTCATG
>NW_017297483.1:29733-38462 GCF_001594075.2 Trachymyrmex cornetzi
CGAAAACGCTATAAATAAGTACACAAATATATACCGCCGCTTTCGATATTATCGTATTTTTGGCTTTTTTTATCAGAAAAACTGGTGCGCCTTAAGAGCACTTGCCACGCACTAAGTGCGCACAAATTTTCCTAGTGAGAAACGCTATAAGATAATGTTCATATATTATATCAACAGAATTGTTCGTAAAATCATTTGCGAAGTGCATGCTGCAAATATATATATATATATGCCGAAATTATTATCCGTTACTAATACAAATACTCATGTCGACATGAATCTGGCAAGTCATGATGATATGTTTTTCGTTACAATTTGAATTTTAATAAAAATTTAGGATACTATTATTGCAAGAAATATATTAACGCGAACAAATTTTGACTGAAATCTTATTTAATGCATCTATACGCAGACGTGAATGCACTATACCGGCACAATGCCGACAGTTTGCTATTTGGGGAACATAGAATTTTGTATATGCGACGCGTGTTGCACTAGATCCGGCAAGGAACCAGCTCATCTATCCGGCACGACATACTTCTTTTATATATCAGCACGTTTGGCTGTCTGGGACGTCTCTTCAGGGGTACCTGGGTTGTTCTGAATCACCCTGTACATCATATTTGTAGTCATTTGAACAGCGCGTCAAATTGGTTTTCCGGACTTATAAATAATATTATTAATAATATTAATAATGTTTCTTGTAAAAGTTTTTTTTACAGTAAAAAGGATGTTTTTTAAAAAATTTCATTATCCTTTAATTTTCAGCTCTACTTTGAATTTCTTATGTAATAATGTAATAATATAATAATGCAAATTCATAACATATATAATATACGGGATGATTGACGTACCGCTTATAGGCAGATAGAGTGGCCTAACTGACAATAAGTCGAAAAATCCTCTGCATTTTGCAATTTTAACAATTTTTTTTGATACCCAATAAGCAGAATCCTACACGGAGAAAATGTTATATTTAAAATTACTATAATGTGGTAGCAGCTGCGGTCTTCATGTAAATTATAAGTTTAAATACTATAGTTACTTTTTTAAAAACAATTATATAACGTAATTTTTACACTTTTTCATAGTAAAAATTTTTTATTACAAAATCAAATGTACCTAGCAAATTTTGTTTGCGTACCATAGTAAAAATTAACTGTTTTCATGTTAGAATATGGCTTAATAAAATAATTACTTTATTTATGTGATAAAAATTAGTATTACCATAGTAAAAGTTAAGTCGGAATCATGTTGTGAGAGTCCATCGAAAATACAAGACATAGTAAAGTGTAATTTAAAATATTGTGTATTAAAACTTAATTTAAAATTTTCTCCGTGTATCTTAATCCTAGCTGTACACGCTTATGTTTTGCACCTACATATACACTGGGATCTCCCCATCCATATTTGTTACCGTAACTTCTATCAAAGTTGTGTTTTATGTGTCGATTTTAAACATTTTGTTATTTTGGGTAACTAAAAAAAATAGCGAAAATTGCAAAATGAAGACTTTCACTTGGTTTAGTCCACTAGGGTACTCCACATCGTGATAGCATATATTGGTTTCTAATTTAACTAGAAGCAAATTTGCGAGAAAGACGAACAACTGATTTCTAATATTTAATCTATTATATGTTTAATCTAAATTCTTATAAAAATGAGTACATTAAAATAACGATATTATCTAACAAGGGAACCTCTCGAGGTGTTAAATTCTGATTTTAATGAAACTTTGTAAAGTTGTAGCTTACATAAAGAGATGAATTTAAAAAATATCAGTTGCGGCTAAAAACCGGCTTGAAGGGGTGAAATCACCCCTTACGTGTACAGCGGTTTTCAGCTTTTTCCGTTATATCTCGAAAAATATTTGAGATGTAAAAAAATGTTTTATACAAAAGTTTTAGAACAAAATCAGCTGTATTTATTCGCGTTTTTAGAACAATGATTTATCAATTTTTTGTCAAAATTTTCGAAAAAAATTGTTAAATAATTATTCTAAAAAAATGTCATTGACGTGAGTAAATAGAGGTAATTTTATTGTAAAACTTCGATGGAAACATTACATACAAAAAGGAGGTATCCTTAGAGAATGTTAGAGGTAGGGAACGAAAGTTACGCGTATTCGACTCAGATTCACAAATAGGAAGACGTTTATTTATTCCAGTACAGTTACGAGAGATACCGAAACGAGTTGTACGCGAGAACATTGTATCGAGTAGTAACCAAAGGTGAACGGACGAGGCCGCTGCTCGTGGTCTCTTTTACATGCGGATCGCTCTTGTCGGCAGGTCTGCCAACAGAGAAAAGATGTTATATATTTCCGAATATATCTTACAAAATTTTAGAGAAGCTGATGACGAAAAAAGAATTATTCATGATATGGATTTACGACGATGGGCCCTAGAAGCCAAGACACAAATCAATCTTTCTTTATTTAAAGCTAGTGCAACATGGATATTAAATTTTTAAAGAAAACATAGAATCGTGTCAAGAAAAATAACAAAATTTATAAGTCGTTCTGCGCAAAGATATAAAGAGCAATTACAAATTGGATATCAGGAATTCATACTACCGTAAAATCTAACATAAATCTTTTTGAACTAGAGAATATATATAATGTAGACGAAAGTGGATTCAATTTGGAATTATATTCAGACAGAACACTGACCACACAAGGTGTTAAAACAGTTGAAAGTATAGTTCAATCACTATCGACAACTACGGATAGTTAACACAATTATGCCCATAATTTCTGCAAGCGGACAATTGAAACCGCCTCTCTATTTGGTTCTGAAAGAAGCTAGTGGAAATTTTGGACCACACGTAGAGGAAAATTTGTTTAGACCTACAAATGTTTACATTGCAGCATCAAAATCGGGCAAATTAACACTTTCAGTCTTGGTTTACAAACGTATTTGTATCCGCACCTGGAAGTTTTAGTGTGCTGTTGTTAGACTCTTGGAGCGGACATTGTCCTGCAAGTCTGCAAGAATTAATGCCAAAAAAAGATAAAGATATACGAATTTTAACTATACCAAAGAAAACAACGGGAATGATTCAACCTCTTGACATTTATGGATTTAGACTATTGAAAAACTTTGTGAGAACATTCAGTGATCGCGTTATGTTACTAAATTATGAAATTAATTTACATTTGAGAAATAATATCATCAATTACAATCTTTAATGCATATACAACCATCTTCTTCGCGA
The DNA here is from genome assembly GCF_001594075.2 of Trachymyrmex cornetzi. Taxonomy (NCBI): domain Eukaryota; kingdom Metazoa; phylum Arthropoda; class Insecta; order Hymenoptera; family Formicidae; genus Trachymyrmex; species Trachymyrmex cornetzi. The sequence goes on from NW_017297483.1 coordinate 32,950, forward strand.
TTTCATAATTTTTTTAAATATGCCTGGTATAAGAGTGAATACATGGAAGAACGGCCGCCACAATTCGAAACTCTAGTAGATTTTTGTTTCAACGGAAAGGATAATTCAAGAAATACCTCGCTGCTCCATATGTGGTGCACCTGCTGTAATACGATGTTCCTGATGCAAGCAATATTTTTGTATGCAGCATTTTTTTGAAGAATATCATAATTGCGAACGTTTTGTCATATAATAATCATGTTAGTATTAATAATAAGATTAACAAGTAGTTTTAAAATTTATAATAAATACGTTCATTGCTCTTTATAACAAAAAATGTGCTTATACATCACAGGAAATATATGATACCGTAACTCATCACTGTTAGATGTCAAAGGAGCAATGACAACCCTGAGTTTCTTGAGTTAAATAACATTTTATTATCTTTTTACTTCCATGTGTATCAAAATGTTAATCAATCCATTTCTGTACTTATTTCAACATAAGTAACGTTCATATTAATGTATGTAAGGAAATAAATTATAGAGTCAAATTAAAACATCTTCTTGAGTTAAATGATTTAACAGTTAACTGCATTATTAAATTAATGACGTATTGAGAAAAATGAGAAGTTTAGTTCCCTTGTAAGTAAAATAAAGAATTAGTAAAACTTTGGGTAAGTTTAATATAGAGAAAAGCTTGCTCTATATACAAACTAGTTAGTAGAGAATTTCAAGTTTGAATATTTATTTCACACACATTTAGTATTAAATTAATTATCAGCTAATGTAATTTTGAAATCTAATAACTTACTTTAGCATTAGAAAAAAAGTAACGAATCGTTACTTGAAAAGTAACGCAGTTTGAAGGATTAGATTTGTGGTACATGGAATAGTTTCTGCGCATTGAAGATCCAAGCTTGACCGCTTTGCCTTTATTTCTTAATTGTTGTGTGTTCACATTGCGGTTTAATATAAAGCCACGGTAGTGTCGCTGCGTGTGCTATATCGCCGAGACACTATCAGTGTCTCCAGATACTTTAATAAATTTGTAAAGTTTTTAAAAAAATAGTTTTCGATTTTTTAAAATCTGTGAGAGAGAGAGAGAGGGAGGGAGGGAGGGAGAGTGTATTGTGTGTGTGTGTGTGTTGAGAGAACTTTTTTTAATTTTACATTCTTTTTCAGCAGGTAAAAATACATGAGTCACCATTCAGATAGACAAAAAAACCTTGTAAATATCAGTGTTATTATGTTTCAATGAGATTAATTTCGAGACATGATTTTGTGGCTTTTAACTTCTCAAATTTTTTATAATTACGTAATTGCATTGGGTAATACCTTAATTAACTTATTTTCCATTAACGACTATTTTTATCCGCGCACGAGCGCGAGCTGATTTAAGTTTTATAGCGTACCTCCCTAACGTAATTATCCATCGCCAATAAGCTATCAGCGTCAATAAGCAGGTTGGCAGCATAGCAACTATCATCCAGGGTATCTCGTAAAAGCCATTTCGCATCAACATTTTCAAGGCCAAGGCGCACAGATAGCAGGAAAACACAGCCACAGGTGTGGTCATTACCAAATATCCAATGTCAAGTAGCATCTCCTCGTGAAAAAGAGAACGTATTAAGTAGAGATAATTAATAGAGCAATTAAAAGCCTAATTTACATGGAGAATGATATCATATTAAACGTTCTATCACAACTTATAAGATAATTTTAATTTTGCATGATTCTGTGTCGTTACAGCGATAATATTCCATGTAGATTCAACATTTTATAGCTTTATAATATTCCTAATATTGATTTAAAATGCTTAATGCAGTGTATCTTATATGCATATTAATGATAGAGTGTCATTCAAAGACTTGATTAAAGAAGCTTTAGGTCTAGCGCTTTCTGAAATAAATGTAGATGGAAAAGCGAGTTAACGATCTCGCTCACCTGTCGAGTAGCTATTATGGTGCGGAACCATATTATGACGCTTTGAAAGAGGCTGTAACGCCGTACCCTTCTGATTGCATACTTGTAGCCGCAAAGTTCGCATCTCGCACGACCGGACTCGGTTAGCCATCTCTCTAGGCACTCGACGTGCACCAGAGCCACTGTACCCCGGCATCTGTCGCACCATTAAACGATATATAAGGAAGGACAGTCGCTTTTCTTAACTAAGCTGAGTCTCTTATCATGCGATTTCTATATCATTCGCGATGATAATTTGTTGATTTACATGTTGCTCGCGCGTCGTTCGGAGCCGTATTCCTACGATACACTTCTTGTTCTGATTGAAATTTTTCCTCAATGTTTTTCTTAATTCTCGGGCACACATATGTCTTACATTTAATTTGACATATCGTTGACTTAAAAATATTGATGTCTTAAAATCTTAAATGAAAATATTAATGTCAAACAAATTGGGTATTAATTTTTTCAAAATTCAAATCAACGATATGTTGAATTAAATGTAAGTCATGTCTGAGAATTAATACTATGAGAAAAAATTACGAAACGAGAGATGTATAATAGAAATATCACTCTAAAAGGTACACGTCGATATGTAAATCGGCAAATAATACGAAAATATTAATGTCCAATAAAAAATTACTTTCCAGATAAACATAATATTTTCAATATTATGTTTTCCCTTGGTGTGTGGAAATATTATTTTCAATATTATGTTAGAAAAAGAAGAAAATAATTCACTTACACAATAAATCAAAGATTTATAAAACTTATAATTTATTTGTTGAATTTATCTTAGCTTTTTCTAATTAGCTTTCTCGAATGAAACAAAAACTTACTTGCAAGCTGAAATCAAAGGACCGAGATCAACAACGTTTGACAGAATCGATGTCTGATCAATCAGATTTTCCGAGTCATATGATGGATGGTTGTCCGCGATGGGGGCATATCCGTCCATGTGACAGATTCTACAAATGTCGCCTGAGGCAATACATGTGTCTGAAATTATTTTATTTTAATATGATATCACTTATTTTAAAATCATCTGACAGACATTAATAGTTATTAATATTCCAATATAAATTATAACGTAATTATTTTCTTTGATATAAAAGAAATAGAGATACAGAATTTTATTTAATAATAAAAATAAGACATACTATCTTTGTCTTGTGATGTATCGACGCATTTCTCGTCATTTTCCTCCGTCTCTAGATCAGATTTTATGTTATCCAATATTTGACTCGTTTTGGATGCTGATATCCGAACCTCTACATTGACAGAACTTTCCGGACTTGCTTGCACAACGGATTTATCGCGTTCGTTCGCTACTAATAAATGCAACGTGTATCAAATTTTATACAATATAATATACTTTTAATATATGTATATGTATATATACACACAAGTTATCAATTATTTTATCTATTTTGAAAGAGTAATAAGGTTTAGAAAATTTGAAAAATCTTATTTTGCACATAAAATTTTCTTAGTTAATTACATATAATTTAAATTATGTGTGTTAATTTATTAACCTTGTGCAAAATATCAGATGTTGTCAGATGAAAAAATTAACGCTAACCTATCTCATTCGTACGTCCGCTGCCATTTTTAGGCTCTGCGTTCTCAACGTGTGACATCAAAGATGCTTTGCGCGCATTTTGATGTACGCGCTTCCAATAAAATCTAATATTTTCCTCTAAATCCTTTCAGCAACTCGCCACTATCGATAGATGTATGTATGTACTCATTTGTGTATGTTACGTTATCAAGTCATATGATGCGTTCGATTTTTTTCATAAACAATCGATTAAATAGCTCAGAAACTCTGGCTGCGTTCACGCGCTTATGCGCTATAGTAAGCTTCAGTCGATTTTCATTACTCTCATAAATGTATAAACTGAAGACCAAAGAATAAAATAATGCTCTTGGAGGCTCTAAGGGTGCCGTCCCATAATACAGATTTTCCGTGTAACGCGTATCGCGTAACCAATCAAAGACCATGCGTTTTTCGAGTCGTTACGTTTTTACTAAATTCGTGCACAGTTTTAAAGCGTATTATATTAAGCGGTTTTACATCAAGGCATGTGTGTGCAATATGTGTGACCTTCATGGATACTAAAGGAATAAGAAGAAAACAAATTTCGCATCTTTATTTTTATTTTTAAATATATTTAATAAATATAGAGCTCTAATTAGTTTTTTTTAACTTAGTTCGCTGTACGATCAAGTGTTTCTGACGATATTTTTTTACAGAAAGCAATAATGAAAAGTGCTAACTGATCAGAATCCATTTTTTTAGAAACTTTCTCTAGGATTTGAGATACCCTTGCTGTAATTGGGTCCGGAAGACAGTACGATTCGTTTTGTAAAATAATAAAAAGTACCAAAGTTCTGTATGAAAATCGAAATGAGAAAATCAAATGAACGAAAAAACTGCCATTTTCAGAAACTGTATACAATGAACATACATAAATGAATGTGTGCTGTGTTACGCAAAACTCATTTCTAAAATGTCCCATGAAACGTATTACAAATTCGCGTAATCAATAAGCTGCCATCTTTGGTATTTCTATTGGAACAGTTTAAAAGAAAATAAAGATATAATTGGTTATCGTGTACGCCATCCATCTTTCTTCCGTACCATGGGACATATGGAAATTGAATTCCGCGTAACAAAAAATGCATAGTAAAAGCATAACGACTCGAAAAACGTGTACTAGGCCCCTATTCTCGAAAAGTATCGCATACGAAAAACTAGGGAAATACTATAGTATATGTTACGTACACTATAGTATTTCCCTAGTTTTTCGTATGCGATACTTTTCAAGAATAGGGCCTCTGGTCTCAGATTGGTTACGCGATACACGTTACGTAAGGAAAAATTTGTGTCATGGGACGGCACCCTCACTCTTAACAGATGGTATGCTATTTTCGATGTCACTGTCGGTGTTCATAACTGAAATCTTTCCGAAAGGTGAAAACGGTAGGATGTAAAAAAAATCCAGGTAAAAAATTTTTCATGCATGAATATGTATAGATATGTATAAACCAGGGTTGTTATGTTTTAAACAAAACGTTTAAAACGGCTTGTTTAAAACATGTTTAAAACATTGGGCGTTGTTTAAAACACTTTTATTTTAAACATTTTTAAACTATTGTTTAAAACTGTTTAAAAACACTGCAATTAAAACATGTGATTTGGAAAAGAAATTGTAAAAAATAAACAAAAAAAATAATTGTATGTTGCAAAAAACATGTTTTTATTTATTTATATATTAAATGTACATATACTACTACGACATATAGACTATATATATATAAAATATAAACTATAAACATATAGTCAATAAAATAAAATTCGTTAATCTTTTAATAAATTATAAAATATTAATATTCTAAAAATGTTATAATAATAAGGCTCAAAAAAATGAAAGAAAAAGGGCCACGAGCCTAAGAATAAGTCGTTGTAAATAGTGATGTTTTAAAAAATACAAAATAAATATGTCATGTAGTCACAATATAAAATTTTAATATGCCGGCAATGAACAATATAAACAAACACACAAA
>NW_017297483.1:38804-39353 GCF_001594075.2 Trachymyrmex cornetzi
CGCCGACATTGTTATGCAAGATCTGGAAAAAATAGCAATCAGTAGATTATTAGTACAGCCATTGTTTTATTTTAGATATGTTGATGATGTAATTCTTGCGCTTCCATCTAACAATATAAACGATGCTTTGAATACTTTCAACTCCTTACATACTAGATTGCAATTTACCTTGGAGGTTGGTTCGGATGGCAGATTAAGTTTTTTAGACACAACACTTATCATAGATAATCGCATAGAATTATATTCGACATTTATCATAAAAAGACATTCTCTGGAAGGTTCCTTAATTTTTATTCCAATCATCCTCTTTGCCACAAAAAAGGCACAATTATCAGCTTCGTAGATAAAATTATCTTATTATCACATCCTTTGTTCCAACAGGAAAATTTAATAGAGGCTATCCACAATTTCCTAGATAATTGTTACGCTTTATCTTTCATCTTTTCTATAATTGAACAAAGATTAAATTTTCATATACATAATAAACATACTACACATAACTTACAAGTGAAAGATAAATATTTTACTATTCCTTATGTAAAATCTATC
>NW_017297483.1:39704-43934 GCF_001594075.2 Trachymyrmex cornetzi
TTAAAAGACAGAAACAAGGACTAAATAAAATGAACGATACCGAATCATTACCTGATTCTTACTCTCAAATTATTCAATCTTTTTCTCCTTCTTAACTGTTTTCCTTCCTTTCTTACTTCTTTTCTTTTCTCTTTCATTTCTCCCTCTATTTTATTCTTCCCACTCTTATGTACCCCTTCCTTCTGTTTTTACCATTTCAACCTTCTTACAACAGTTTGTCGTTTTTCATATTGTCTCGAAACATACTTGAGACATGACCGTTCCACTCTCATCGCATTGTCTTAAAATTAAGAATTTTATATTATACGGACGCACGATTTGCAAGGTAGCTATTTCTGTTATTTTAATTGCTATTTAAAAAATTTTTTTTAATTTATATACATTATCCGTTATTTTAATTGTTATTATATATATTATCCGTTGTATTCATTTCTATTAGATATATTATCTGTTACTTTAATTGGTTTTTTTTTTAAATGTTTATTATATATATTTTACTTAGTAACTAGATATCATACAATTTTTATTATTACGACTGGATTTTTTGTTTACTGCTTACTAAATCTTAGAATACTTTTTTATTGTCAATTTTTAATTTTACTCTTTGCCTTATGGATTACATTTTTATACTTTGCGTTTTATTTTATACATTTTTTATATATTTTTATACTTGCGTTTTATTTCATATACTCAATATTATATGTTTATAATATTTATGGTCTTTTTAACAGATACGAATTACTTTAATTTACAACTGATAACCTGAAGCATGTACTGCAACTTATTACATCGTTCACAGAACTTCTTTACTCATACTGGGCAGCGATCATGTAATTTTCAGTGGAACTTTTCGCTTTTCACTTTTCACTTAGTGATTTCACGTGAACTTTTCCACGAATCACAGTGCGATTTTATAGCTAAATGCGTGGAAAGTAAAATCACCAAAAAAGGGAAATAACTGTACAGATTAAAAATTACTAATATTATCAGAATATATAAATCGCGAATTCTCGATTTTTTAAATCATTTATAGACAGAGTAAACGGATAAACAAGCAATAATAATGAATGTAACAATTAAACAGAAGGAAATGTTATTATCACATTTGAAAGAAAATCCTGATTTAGTAAGAGGTCGAATAAACAGAAAATCGGAAAGTCGACGAAAAATGGTAAGTTAAACGAAAATATTGTATAGATAGAAAATAAAATATAACAAAACTTAATTTTTAGGTTGAAAGTTGGGATAATATCGCGAATATCATTAACGCTGCTGCAGAAGGACCCCAAAAAAATGGAAAGGAATGGGCAAAGGTTTAATACATAGTTATCTTTTGATGTTTTAACACGAAATTTAAGGTAACCTAATATAATCAAATTGATCATATCCTATATCATCTTGTAGACATGGAAAGATATAAAAGCTTATATATTAAAAAAAGAATCCAAAAGACGCAGCCATATAGAAGGAACAGGAGGTGGTCCTCCTTCTAAAATAATTTTTTCCAACTTCGAGGAAGAAGTTTTAGAACTTTTGACGCCTGAATCAGCTGGTTTATTAAATATTCCTGAAGGTGGTATAAATATCGAAGCAACTACTAGTTTACAAAATGATCCTGAAAATTACATAAACATTGAAGAATCTGTATTAAACGACTGTGAAAGGAGTACGGAAGATACAGTAACAATTGAACCACAAATTGAACGATTGCATACAGAAATTTATAATGTAGAAAATGGATCATCGAACATATTAAAACAACAAAAAGGAAAATATATTATTAATAAAGAAAGAAATGAAACAATTCAAAACAAAAATATAACCAAAGGTAATAATAAAGGTAAGTAATATAAAAGTAATATAAAATAAATTGTTTCTTAATGTTTCATAATAATCTTTATTTAATTTATTGATACTTAGAAAACTCAATGAGTGAATTATCTCATCAAATGCTAAAGATACAGCAAAAAAAATACAAACTTAAAAAACAACAAGTAAAGCTTCTAAAAATAGGATTAAAAATGCAGCATTATATGTTAAGTGAACTCAAAGATATAAAAACATCTATACAATCGTGGGAAACATCTGAAACATTATAACCATATACTTAAGCAGTTTATCATCAAATAATGAAAAAATTTGCATTAAAACCTTTATTTTATTATAGTTATTTGGTTTTGTCAAGTACTTGATGTAATAGCTATACTTGCTATATAACATGTATCTAGTGTACAACAAATTCTACTTTATACATTTATTAAGTAATGTATAATTTTTTTGTTTAATGTTTCGTTTTATTAAAATTATATTATAATTTATGCATGAATTCTGTTGTAATATGTTAGAAGTATAAAATTTTATGTTAAAAATATAGAATTTAATATGTCAAAAATAGAAAAATATATAGTCATCTAATATTTAAAGATCTTATAAGTTCGTTTGCTTAGGATATTAGATATTTTTATTTAGGATTTTGTACCTTAATATTTATGTATCGTGCAATTTCTCTTTACATTTTTTAATATTTAGCATAATTTTAATGCGTTTATGTTCAATGTTTAAAAGAATTTATTTTTTAATATAAATAAACGTTTTATACATGTATAAATAAATGCTAAATAAATATGCATTACCATAGATAACAGTTTATTTTATTTTCATACAATAAAAGTTTTATGTAAAATATTGTTGTATCAATGTTTCTCGAACAGCATTCCCTCTTGCACGCATATTAACATTGTTCTCTATTTCTATCTCTTCAATCTCTATATCATCTTCTATATATATTTCATTTGTTGGAACATTATAGTGCTTAGCAATGTTGTGCAGTACACATGTTGCATTTACTATACGTGCTAAAATAAATTGTAAAATGTTGACATAAAATATACTTAAAATATAATATCATAAGAAAGAAACACAATAAAATATTATTACCTGAAAATTCTGGTGCATAATGCAAAGCTCTTTCTTTTCGTAAACATCTCCATCTGCCTTTTAATTCTCCTATTGTTTTTTCTATTGAACATCGCGCTCTAACATGACTATCTGTATATGATGCACCTGGAGATCTCGGTGGCTGATTTAATTTAGGCGTCATTAAAAATGGCAACAAGGGATATCCAGAATCTCCTAGACATATAAAATTAAAATGATGACATATAATGCATAAATGCTTTTATAAAAGTCTAGTGAAAAACATTATTTTGTATATTATCAAGTGGTATTTCTATTTATAGATATATTACAAGTATATTAATATATTTTGTATATTATCAAGTAGCCTAGTTTTACATATAAAACAATGTTAAATGCCAAAATGTATGCTTGTGGACATAAAGAAAGTATATACGTATTTAGATTTACATATAGTAAATGAAAGTAAATGAAAGAATAGTAACTTTTACTAATACGTACGATTACGTAATTGTAAATATAGTAAGACGTAAGATATATTACATATAATATATCATCCTACATATGTATATATCTTACACACTCAATCGTACAATATGATATATTTAAATATAACTTCAAACTTTAAATATAAAAATTAAATATTTTTATATTATGCATACCTATTAACCAGGCATTTCGTCTTCCATTCTCATATTCTCTTAACATATGTCTTGATAACTGAGAGGAACTCCAGACTCTGGCGTCATGTGTACGACCACCATGATTTGTTTTCACAGCTAATATTTTACCATAGTAATCACTAACCTAATTAACAATAATAAACACATAAATGTATCCATTCATTACGTAAATATTACTCTTCTAGAAAAAAACATTGAAAATTTTGAGCAGGTTATACCTAGCATTTAATACAATAGTTTATGTAAATACTATATATAAATACTTACAATCATGACATTCAAAGAATGATATAATTTTCTGTTGATATATAAATGTTCCCTGTTTTTTTCAGGTGGGAAAATCGCTATATGTGTGCCATCTGTAGCTCCTATTGCACCTGGAAAATTAGCATTAATCCAAAACCTGAAAAATAACAGATTTTCTGTATTTAAATATATTTCAAAACATTAATTTCTTTATCATTAAAAAAAATAACAATGATTGTAGCTTACTGCTGCTGAATGGCCTGAATTTCATCGCGTTGTGTAGGAAATTTTATCCAGTCTGGTATTATTATATTGATGGCATCGACAATTTGATGTACTATGTTACTAACAGATGATTGACAGACACAACTTAAAAAGTCTTGTC
>NW_017297483.1:45083-47174 GCF_001594075.2 Trachymyrmex cornetzi
TTTGTGTGTTTGTTTATATTGTTCATTGCCGGCATATTAAAATTTTATATTGTGACTACATGACATATTTATTTTGTATTTTTTAAAACATCACTATTTACAACGACTTATTCTTAGGCTCGTGGCCCTTTTTCTTTCATTTTATTAATATTCTAATAAATTATAAAATATTACAATAAACTACATTCAGCAGTAGTTTTTAAGTTTTTTTCTACTAACTATAAACAAAAACTTTTAAAAAAGAATCGGATTATGCAGTTTTAAGTTTCAATCTCAATTCTCAATTGTCAATATTCGTGTTCAATTACAATTGGATTACTTTTTTTGTTTAATGCCTTCAAAATTGTTACTAATTTTGAAGCTTTTTCTGTGCCTAACCTGTTTCTTAGTTTTGTGTGCACTAACCCAAAAGCTGAGAATAGTCTTTCTATGCCAGCAGAAGAAGCAACTGCTGTATGGAGTTGTGTTACCAAATCGAATGTAACAACATTGATATTATTTTTTAGCGCAAGCCACCATGTTATTGTCTTAACATTTTTGGTTTCTTTAGAAAAAAAGATAATTTTTGAATGGAGAAGTTTTTGCTCGGTAGGATATAACGTCAGGCATGGCTGCAGGATGATATAAACTGACATATTCCATGGCTTCATCTAATTGTTTTTCGCTTAACTGAAGTCCTCTAAATCGATAATCTAGCAAGTTTGCTAAATAATGTGCAGGCATCATTGCCATTTTAAAACGCTACAGAACACAATTAAGGTCAGACTCCAAATAGTTGTTTTGTTTAAAATGATTTATTATTTCGATCCAAATTTCTGTAGCCTCACTAATTGTACAGCAATCTCGTTGAACCTTCTATCTAAAGCGACTGAAATTACTTTTAGTTTTTCCAAATAATTTGTTGCACTGATTTTTAAATCCATATCGTGAATTTTGTATGAAATATCCAAGCTTATTGCTGCTCGATTATCAGTACAAACTTTACTTAAAATGTGCCAGTTATTAATATATGATTCCAGACAATCGGCCAAGATATTCCATCGAACATCTTGTGGCATCACTAAAGCTTTCCCACCTGCTTGTTTATATTTAGCAGCGGCAAAGTGCGCGTTTCGAAAGTATTTCATAATTTTTTTAATGTTCCTTTTAATTCCAGGAATTCCTGGAATTTCAATGTCGCGCGCAAGAAGATTTAAAATATGTGCGGAGCATCCGTAAGTAATAATATCAGGTATAGTTCTTCAGATCTTGCCAATTCTTCTCTCATTTTATACATATTTGCTGCATTATCAGTCACAAAGCTTCTAACTCTGCATCCATATCGTTGACAACTTTTGATTGAAGTTATTGCCAAATTTAACAAGTATTCTGCAGTATGGCTATTATATTCGGTATCAATAGTATCACATAAATGCACAGTTTCATCAACAATATCTGTCGCTGATATACACACTATAGAATCATTGTGAATATTGCTCCATTCATTTTGAGCCATACATACATTCTTTTCATTTAAACAGTCTTTTATTTGAACCAATTCTGAATGGAATACTTCATTTAGCAATTCATTTGCAATTTGCTGTCTTAAAGGCGGTTTATAGCCAGGATGCAACAAGTTTATTAATTTTATGAACTCTGGATGTTCTACATGTCTGAAGGACGAGTTTGTGGCGTAAATAAATTTAGCTATTTGTAAATCAAACTTCTTTTTGTTTGCAATTGATGTTCTAACAACAAATGGTTCTATATTCATTGATCGCGATTTAGGTTGTGTTGGTGTGGATGCTGTAGATGTTGATGGTAAAGTACGTGTAGCTGTATCGGTTGCTATAAAAAATAATGAAAACTCTTAGAAATTTCGTACGTTACAAAAATTTAATTGAGATTTTAATGAAACTACAACAGTTTTCTTTCGTCTCTCAAAGAAAAGTCAAAAGTAATGTGAAAATTATTGTATAGATAATCAATATTCAATGCTTTAATGATACGACATTGAATATATATATATGTGTGTGTGTATTATATATATATATATATATATATAGACAATATTAAGAATTTTTAATTTAGACCGCATATGTAAGAAACACA
>NW_017297483.1:47592-48954 GCF_001594075.2 Trachymyrmex cornetzi
CAAAAACTAAAATAATACAATAAATATCAAGATAATCAATTAAATACATGTAATGTGTATTAAATTAATAGAAAGTTGCTAGTTGTATGAGTATATATACGTATTATACATATATATATATATATATAAAACAATGAAAAAGTTGGTGTAAACTATAAGGACTGAAAATAGTGAAAATTTAATCTGACAACAATGGATGCTTTCCATTTGATGACACAACTACACAAGTTGACAGAAGTCGACACAAGCGTCGTTCTATCCTTCTTGACATTCAGAAAGTGACAACGATAGAATGACACTTATGTCGACTTGTGTCATCAAATGGAAAGCACCCAATAACTACACTATACGTTTGCATTATTGCCATTTACTTCGTGATAAATTGCAGCATGTAGACTGGTAATTAAAATAAAAAACGAAATTGAAATGAAATAATAAAAATGATAGATTCCAGAACGTTCGGATGCAGAGAGAGAAGAGATCTTTGGAATAATTATAATAAAATAAATCAAATAACACGTGTATATTTGCACGCTCATACCTACTTACTTGATACTTGTACTTGTTTGTTTCGATGCGGTTATGGTACCGGCAAACTAGCGCCAGCGACACCAGCACGATATGTGACACGTGCAACGCGATATGTAACATTGAGATGATATTTAGATTCGAAAGGTCATGCAGTATTCCTGATTTATCAGCCCGATTTACCCGCAGAATCAATAAAGTCGATAATAAATTCGCGTATACTTTGGAAAAGCGCTCACACAACAAGAAACATGTTAATAGTAAAATAAACTAAAAATAATAATAAATAAAAATAACTAATTTTTTCAGTTTCAGTTATTTATTATTCTTAATGACGAAAGATTCAAATATTCACATAATAATTTTTACTTAGTATTCACACAATAATTTTTACTTGTTTAAGCAACAAAAAAAAACATTTTAAACAAAAAAAACACGTTTTTTTCTTGTTTAAAACATGTTTTTTTTGTTGCTTAAAAAAACACAAAATAAAACAGAAAAAGAGAACAGATGCTGTCAGAACAGTTATTATCAGAGGCGTTATCTTCATCAATATCAATGTGATTAACTAATGTAGAGCTACACTTCCTCATGTGTGCCTTCATTCTAGCCACCAATCCTGCGATAATTGTATCGCATTTTTTACATCTTGCTTTAACATATTTGTTGCGTTCTTGTTTAACTTCAATGAAATGACACCATATTGAATCTTTTTTTCTTCCCGTCATTTTTGATTTATTAAAAACTAAAAAAGAAATCAAACCTATAAGTAACATTAAAAATAATCAAATCATACTTTACAAATAATAAATTAATACTTTAAATTTTTATACA
>NW_017297483.1:50087-58174 GCF_001594075.2 Trachymyrmex cornetzi
AACATGTTTTTTTTGTTGCTTAAAAAAACACAAAATAAAACAGAAAACATTGTGCCAAATAAAAAAAACAATGTTTTTTGTTTAAAATAAAAAAAACGTTTTTTTAACAACCCTGGTAAACGTTATGTATATGAGGTTTAAGGGAAATAAAAAAATTTTCTGCAGTACTTGTTCCGTCATTTTGTGTAATTTTGTAAGAAATCGGTAAGAGAAAAGAGCCTTTTTAACTGACTTACAATTATTTGTATTTTTAATTTTCCAGGGTGTTTCCCTGTTCTTCAAGGGCTAGTAGGATCCTAGCAATGATCCAGAGATCGAGATTACGCCTGTCGCGATCTATTTCTCGCAAGGTTCGTCTCAGTTCTCTTATTCTTCGCCTGAGGAACTGCGCCCTTTTGTGCGTTTCTCGCGTGTTAGGCATCTACAGCAGTAGAAGAATTTTTGGGAGTCTCGTTGCGGTTTTTGTCAGTGTCTTTTACGTGTGACTGATTAAGTGCGGCTCCGTCTTTATGCGTATTATAAGTGATAATTGTTTTAGTTTGATATTTTATATGCATGACGCGCTTTATGGTGGTGTCGACTTACTATGTTTTTCTTCGAAGGTTTAGTAGCGCGATTGAAAAGTTGATTAGTCGCGGAGAGATAATGGTGCCTATGGGGAGCTGATGCTTCTTCGTGTCTATCGGTGTTCCGTCCGTCACGTCGTCGTAAGTTTCTCCGCGGTTTTCTAGGTAGAGCGAGTACCGGTAGAAGGTGTCTACGCAAATTTCGCAGTCGCTTGCTTTGGCGGTAATGACTGAAGGTCTTCCGCATTCATCGCACTGGAACCGGAATTTATTTCCTCCGATACACATATAATGCGAGAATATCGCGGAATAGAGATTTCGCTTCGGCGCGAGTATCTGATGTATGCATGAGATACACGCTACCTCAAACGTTTCCTCGTTGTAATAAAATATTTCGAATACGCAAGTTGCTCTTTCCGCACGGTGTGTATATATTAAATAATAAAATTAAAATTGAAATTATATATAAAAATGATTACATATAATACTGAACAAAAATGAAATAATTAAATATTTCGAGCATTCCACGTGTCAAGGATCCATCTAAAAAAATGAACCTCTTAGATCCTTAAAATAATCATAAAAAAATGTTAATGCACATATAGTATAAAATTGAAGGTAAAAAAAAAATAACAAAATATATGCCTTGCATCTGAGATATTAGAGATATTCGTTTTAAGAAATTTTCTTTTTTTTTTTACATTTGTAACTAAAAATTTCTTGAAACGAATGACACGTAGAATATGCCCCATATATAGAGAATTTTAAATAAATAATGCGTGAACAGAAATTATAACTTGAGATTAGATTATAACTTGAGGTTAATTAGATTAGGGTTTAAAAAAATATAATAACTCCATTAATTTTTCTTTGTCTGAAAGGCATATACCACGAACACCAGGTAGTAGTGGCGATTATTACATTTTTTTTATTCAACACATGAATTCAAATAAACGTTTCGGTCCCAATCGGACCATCTTCAGTATTAACAATACAATTATAATTTATTAGAATGATCCTATCATACGCAACATAATTATAATTTAGATAAGCCGTCAATCTTAAAATAATTTCTAGTCATATAATTTTATCATTTATTATTACAAAAATTATTTTTCTCTCTTTTCTCCTAAAACGGAAGTCATAATTTTTTTCCGCTACGTCACATAAGCTTCATATTTTGCTGATCACCTTTGTCACCTCAAATTCTTGCTACATCGTACAGAGTTACCAGATTCTATCAAATTTTATATATTTAATATTCAAAACTAACTAAATTTATTTTAATTATTTTCTTATTACATACCTGTACGATTATGTTAATTTAACGTTACTCGTCATCTCTTACTTAATACATCACAGCTCAGCATAATTTCAATGAATAGAACACAAACTTCCTGATTCTAGTAATAACACAATTATTAATACTAACGAATACATTAGACCGTTATAACTTAAAACGAACCTATGTTCCACTATCTTATAATCCAGTATGTAACGTCCATACGTATCTTTCAATATCTTTCAAATTGTGGTGATAAACTAACATCTCAACGTATATCTCCGACTTATATACATCGTAAACAAGTGGAGAGGGAAGACCGTTATATTTAAGAGATGTTTAACAAAGGAAAATATGGTTCTGGAAATTTCTCTGTGTCTGTCTGCTTATTCATGCCATTAATCTGTCGTTTTATACAAATCATCTCTGACGTGAGTCTTTTATGAAAAAATGGCTCTGTGTCAAGTATTTGAATATTTTCCCAATCTAAATTATGTCCTAATTTCACTTGGTGATCTGACACAACCGAACGAGTATCCTTTGATTTCTTAATATCAGCTTTATGTTCTTTTATCCTAGTACCTAATTTTCTTTTTGTTTGACCTACATATGTTGAATCACAACTTGTGCAATTAATCTTGTACACCACCTGAGAACTTTCCATTTTTTCCAGTTTGTCTTTACCTAATTTAATAACTGAAGTTAAGGTGTTAATCGGTTTATATGTTAACTTATAATTATTTTTGTCTGCAATGCTCTTGAATTTTTTCGAAATGTTCTGTATATAAGGTATTGTAAAATATTTTTTTATTATTAAATTACTATCCTCTATTTCGTTGTTAACATTATTCTTGTTCTTATACAAATTCTTTCTTTTCGATAAAGTTTTTATTCTATAATTTATAGTAGAGAATATTATGTTCAACGGATAACCGTTCAAAAGCAAAACATTAATTAAGTTATTTATGTTCTTCTTATGATAATCCGGATGTGAAAGAAAAAGAATTCTATCAAATTGACTTATAATAACACCTTTCTTATGTTCATCAGGGTGATGCGATTTGTAACTTAAGTATCTTCCCGAATTCGTCGGTTTTTTATAATTATCAATTTTTAAACAACCTTCCTCAACTTTGATCGTAACATCCAAAAAATTTACAGAACCATTCTCCTTCTCTTCTACAGTAAATTTTAATCTATTGTGATACGAGTTAAACAAACATAGAACGTCATCAATCCGGTCATATGGCAATGCGATCAAAATATCGTCCACATACCGATAATACAACGGAACCACCGCATTCAAATTATTAAGAATCTCTTCTTCTAAATCCTGGATTACAAGATTAGCTAATATGGGAGACAGTGGAGATCCCATTGGCATGCCAAAAATTTGTTTAAAATATTGGTTGTCGAATTTAAAATATGTCGAATTGAGAATTAATGAGATAGCCTTTAGAAATTCATTTTTCGGAATACTAGTATTTTTTGATATATCATTCCATCTTATATTTATACTTTTTATCACTAATTCCTCCTTCAGACAAAGAATTGTGTTTGTTTATTGAACCACGGTGTATTTATAATTTAAACCATTAATTTTTGTTTTAATTCGCTTTTGTGTGGTTCTATTGCCCTTTGAAGCTCTGTTGTAATGAGCTTTCTAATGAGAACATCTGCATCGTTATCGTTCACCGGTGTCCTCCGGGAACATACTTTATTTGCCATTGTACTTAGTGTATTGTTCATCTGATGGAACGCTGTTTCCATCGGATCAATCTTCCGTTTTTTAAAGGCCTGCTTCCCTAAAAAGCAAGAGGGACTGACCATAGCTGATCCTTCCATGTCTGAAGCAAATGTTTGACGCGAGGAAGGTATGGATGACTGCAAAAGAATTTTACAATTCATAAGTTTTCCATTTTTTTAGGATCAATTATTCAAAATTACTCACTATTAAAGTTTCTTCAATTACTGCAGGTGACATACGGCGTATCAACGGCGAGGATGACCGTGACTAGAAAGTTAAAAATATCAATTAAATGTAAATATAATTATGTATATAATGTTACGTATGAAATAGAAAGAAGAATCGGCAAACGCTATTTTTCTTATTGATTCAAAATTATAGTTTACCTGACGATTCAGTTCAGAACACAAATTAGGCTGATTTGTAGGAACCGACATCTTTGATAATGTGTTACATCTTTCTTTCGATATCAATGTATGCTGTGGCTACTGGCTGAATGTTGAAGTTGATGCCTTGTATAACATGAATAAAATGAATTTTAAAAACATACTTCTCAAGTAAGATAACATTAATAAGAAAAAGGAAGTTGTTATACATTGGAATCATTATTGATGAATATTTCATGATCTTCCTGAGGGATCATCGAACGTTGGGTTTTCAACGATGTTTCACTGACACTGCTCGGCCCAGACAGCTTTATAAAGTTGACATTAGAAAAGCTTCTAAAACAATAAATCATTGTCACTATGTTGAATTGTTTGAGTTCATCACCAGATCTATGACCATTTGAAGATATAAATGAAACAAACCTTCTTTGGGTTATATGTCTTTCCAAGAAAGTAAGACTATCAAATAACATCCATTTTTGTCTCGTGGGCTTTTTGGCTCCACTCCTCGTCTCTTGTTCCAACAACTGCCTCTCCTTGCTGAATCGTTGACGAAGACGTAACCAACTATTCTTGCATTCTATAGCTATAATATACACATCAAATGTAAATTGATATGAATCATTTCCGAGATAGATCTTTTATAAAACGAATGTTCTGAATCTAAAATATTAATATCCCAATCTATCTGATGACCATACTCAAATTGATGTAGAGAAACAACAGAATGATTATTAGATTTTCTAATGTCGGATTTATGTTCTTTAATTCTGGTTTTTAATTTTCTTTTTGTTTGTCCGACATAAGAGCAATCGCAATCACAACAACTAATTTTATATACCACATTATTATTATCCATCTTATCTAACTTATCCTTACCTGTTTTAATGAATTTATTTAAACTATTAACGGGTTTATATCCTATATTCAAATTATAATTTCTATAAACATTATGAAATTTTTCTGTTAAGTTTCTCTCTCTCTCTCTCTCTCTCACTTAAGGTAAGGTGCAATAAATTTTAATATTATTATCAATCAAATCTTTATGATTCGTTTGATTCAATTTATTATTATGAATAAATGACCTAATTCTATTATTAATTGTATTAAAAAGAAAATTTAATGGATACCCATTATTTAATAGAGTGTTGATCATATTAGAAATATTTAATGTGTGATAATTAGGATGTGAAAGATATATAATTCTATCAATTAAGGAAAAAATAATTCCTCTTTTATGACATAAAGGATGATTAGAAAGAAAATTTAAATATCTCCCCGAATGAGTAGGTTTCTTATATAAGTCAAACATTATCTTATTATCTATTATTTTTATTGTTATATCTAAAAAATTAACACTACCATCATCATTTTCTTCTAATGTGAACTTAATTCGATTATGTTGAGAGTTAAAAATTCCTAAAGTTTGATTAATGTTTTCTTTGGGCAATGCTAATAAAATATCGTCTACATATCTGTAGTATATAGGTATATCTATGTCGATAGTAGCATGAATTTTGCTTTCGATATCTTCCATAACCAAATCAGAAATAATAGGCGATAAAGGAGAACCCATAGGCATGCTGAATATCTGTTTAAAATACTTTTTCTCAAACTGAAAATATGTTGAATTTAAAATAAATTTAATAGAATTAATAAAGTTAAGTGGAATTGTTGTATGATTCACAATGAGATCCCATCTTTTCACTATTCCTTCAATAGCTAATTCTATAGGAATGTTCGTATACATTGATTCAACGTCAAAAGAAACCAGTTTTAAATCCGGATTTAAAGATCTTTTAATATTCTAATTATGTCAATTATATCCATAAAATTTTTCTGTAATTTTTATTCAAGGCCTATGTACTGCATATGCACGCGCGTGTGTGTACATACACACATATAATATAAAATTTTACCTATATTGGTAGTCTCTAAGTAAAGCTGCTACAATATTTTTCCTTCAGGATCTTTCACAGATTGAGAACTATTTTTTAAAATAGAATCAATTTTATGAGTAAACGATTGCCAATTTTTTATCAATGCATCCTCTAATCCAGGTTGACAAGATATTGCAAAATCTATTTCTATCTAGATAATAAAACAGAAGAACGCTCAATGTGTAACCTTTCGTTTATACAGATATTTATGGTATTGTAAAAAAAAATCATAGTTTACAAAGCAATTAAATTTATTAACAAAAACCCTTACTAATGTATAATCATGACTGAGACGAAGAACTTTGTGCTCATCCAAATAAGCTGCAGCTTTAATATTTTCTGTACGTCGCTCTTTAACCTGAGATCTTGAAGCTATCAATACATCTCGTCTGTACTTAGATGTTACAGCCCATTTTTTCTCTACTTTGCTCCATGGTTCATGAAAACTTTTCAGCCAATTTAAAGCTATTTCTATGTTATTTGTGGGCTTCATTAAAACAGCTATATAAGAAACAGTAAATGTGTTAGAAAACTAATAAATAAAATAAAAGTTTATATAATTTATTTTTTACACAAATCATAAAATAATTTATTTTTATACAGAGGATTACACTTTTTAAGACAAGTTTAAAAACTAACTGAAAACTCCTAGAAAGCACATATATATTTTTCATTTGGTAAAAAGCTTCAACTTTTACTCAATTATTTATGTATATAATTATAATTAATTAAATCAGAAAATTCTAATAAAGATAGGAATTAAATTGTTTTAATTATTTGCAATTTACAATTGTCTATAGTTGCCTCAATAATGAGGCTAACTTAAAATCACATTGACTATTTAAAAATTTCATAAAAGGTCCAAACCATAAGCTACAAAAATTAATTAGAGGAAAGTACATAAAACATATGTTTCAATATGCAAAATAAAAAATAAATAGAATACCTGTTTCTGTGACAGATTTGTTATAATCATTCTGTTTAGATGTTTTAACTCTTGGAAGAAGATTTTTCTTTCTCATCCATTCTTTCAGATTTCTTGCTCTATCAAAAAGTTTTCCTCTAGCGAGAGATTAATTACTTCTCTCTCCTTCTTTTTTTGGAGCAATGTAATAGACATTCTGTAATATTAATAAATTATTAATAAAATGAATTAAAGATTTATATGTCAGATTAATGCGGAGTTTACAATATATTGGAGACGTGAATAGGGTCTTAAATTGTAGGAAATTAACCATTCATAGTTGATTATTTTCCTCATATTTGATTGTGATTGGTCAATTTTCTACGACTTAAGATCCTATGACCGTCTACGACTTCTATTGTAGATTCCGCATAACATGCAGATGAAACTTATTACAGTACCTCTTCATTTGTAAATAGAGTTAAAATCTTGTCTTTCAATACAATTAACTAAGATTTTTTTGGCCTGTAAACAAAAAATAAAGAATAAGACAGAAAATAAAATTTTGCTAAGTTTTTAATTAGAAAAAACACATAAGCTTTAATTTAACTACTGTTATTCTCACGTATTCAAGTAACCAAGAGAGCAACATTAAAATATATTTATTAATAAAATAGCTTACTGAGTGATACGGAAAAGTAACCATTTAACAACAATGTCTACAAGGGCTGTTCGATCTTCTTCTTCCAAATACTTATTCATTTCATAAGTTTGAAGAATAGCCTTACCCTCTAAAGACTGATCAAGTAGCTTCTTTAGATCTTGAAAACAGCAATAACAAAGTTTTTTGCAATGTTCTCATAACAGTAGCAATGCAACAAAGAGTCTACAGTTTTGATGTGAAAGCTTTTAATAAAAAATTATAAATTTGACCTTGGATGTTGATAAGAAAATTAAAATATATCAAAAGTAAAAATAATAATTAGTTTCTGTCACGTCCTGGGGCGCGTGTGTGCGGATGCTCCTCGGACGCGGCGTGGGGTCGTTCGACGACGGCTAGGCGTGATTCTCGCCCCGAGCGGCAAGGGCGGTAATCACGGTTCGCGAGGTTAAGAGAGGGAGATAACGATCACAAAGAGAAAAAAAAACTATAACACTAGTTCGTAGAGTTAGGGACGTTATTTTATTTCGGTGTCCTCCATATAAAATCGCAGGTCGAAACGAACTGTCCGTTGACTGCCTCGATTTCCAGGACCGTCGGA
>NW_017297483.1:58265-59833 GCF_001594075.2 Trachymyrmex cornetzi
CCCGACCGGCGCGGTTCCCCTTTGGCATCTAAGATCAAGGGCGCGGTGAGCCTTATTGTGCTTCGGGGAGTGTCGGGGGGATAGTAAAAGTAATGGTAGGAATCTTAATTTTTACTGCGACAGGTGGTTTAAAATAGGATGAGCGGTAGGGGGGGCTCTTGCTCTCCGCTCGGGAGGCCGGCCAGGGCTCTGTCTTGAGCGACTGGAGGGCAAATCTAGGACGCTCTGGAGGCCCTGAGAAGGGCTTCCTAGGCCTGGTTATAGGTGACTGTCGCCCCGGAGGATAGGGAGCCTGGCGCGGTTCTCATGCGCCACGACGCGCAAGGCTTCCTACTCCAGATTCACTAAATTATGACAGTAATCAGACGGCACAGACAGTACAGGCGCTTGAGCCGCTTCGGTTATTCGCGGGAGAAGGAATAATAACAAAAAAAATATAAAGAAATAAAAGACTAAAAGTTTATTTGATCATTGTTTCGAGAGTAAATTAAAGAACTAATAACTGGTGTGTGCAAATGCAGAGATTAATTACACGCAATTATCTTCGCAGAAGGCGAAGTATGTTCCGCAAAATAATTATTTGCGACAACTAAACACAAAAATATGCGATTAAGCGGAAGTGCCACACTGTTACGTCCTGAGCGCGAGATTTCGGCGGTCTCGAGACGCGACACGAGTTAGCGGGAACGCGAGCGCGGAGCGGGGCGCGCGGGGTGAAGCCTTGGCTTCGTTGTATTGCTTAGACGCGTGTCTTTATTATTATTACGGGCAGCTGTCACCAGTGCTCGGGATCGAGCACGATTTACGAGAATTATACGTATGTTTCTACGAAAATACTTGAATTTAAAGGTAATTAGCCTTCCAGGTCCTTTCTCATAAAATAAAATAGAGAGTTTAGAGGAAGCGTCAGTTATGCTTCATCTCGCTGTCTCTCTAATCTACACTCTAATACACTCTCTTGTGTGATGAGAAGGATGTGGAAGGAAATGAAAAGGCTTTTAATAAGAATAGAAATATTTACGATTTTAAGATTTTAATATTTATTGTACAAGGCGTTAGAGCTACCACGCGAGGCTTATTGGTTATTATCGCAGGCCTCGTCGGCTTGCGCACGGGCGCGATGTGCGGTGGCGATCCCGGAGGCTTTGGCTGTGGCCGCGGCGCAGGCTTAGCGGATTTAAGAGCTTCTGGGGCGAGGGAGGCGTCCGGTTTCTTCGCGATCTCGCACGCGCGAGGGGGTGCGTCGGTAGTCGCCTCCGTCCCCTTTCCAGTCTCTATTTCCCAGTACTGGGCCGGATTGAACGCCCCCTCCTTGAGCAACTCCCGTTGGAGCCGCCTTAGGTGGGTCCGCCACCCTCCTCTTTTGCCACGTCCACGTTTTTTCTTAGGCATCTGCTTCAGAAAGAACGTTTTGTAATGGTGGCAGATTGGAAAGAAAAGAGTGCGAAAAGACCTCGACGCCGAGAAGGCGCTCGTTGGAGTTTTTGCTAGGAGATGATCTCCACGTCGCCGTGGTTTGCGCTGTAGAGATCAGGTAGAGGATTTAGCTCGTCTGACGCCGTGGTTGG
>NW_017297483.1:60704-61053 GCF_001594075.2 Trachymyrmex cornetzi
GAAGGCGCAACTAACACTGGTCGAAACTATATTGGTCGGTACTAAGTCGAAACTAAGTTGAGCAGAAACTGTAATAGTCGGTACTAAGCCGAAAACTAAGCCGAAAACTAAGCGATTTTCCGTCTTTGATGTGCTCTTTTATATTGTTAGAAGTGGTGGTGCTGAGCGGGAAAAGGGGTTGACCTGTCAACAGTTACCGGAATCGTTTGAATTGTTCTAGAACTTTCGATTTAATAAGCTTTTATTAGAGTTTACTGTTTAAAAGGGCGAAATTGCCGAATCTAAATGTTGACAGGGCCCTCTTAGTCGCTCCGCCCCTGTGCTGCATACTGTGCAGTCGCTGTGCGCG
>NW_017297483.1:61609-66487 GCF_001594075.2 Trachymyrmex cornetzi
ATGGCTTCGCGACACGCTTCATGTCCTATGGTGGTAAGTCAATTAATGTTGTGAACTCAGGCATTATCTAATGAGAGAATTGTATAATTGTTAGATTAACAACGCTGCATTCTTGCCAATTTGCGAGTGACTTAATCATCGAGGACATGTAAGTCAATTATATTGTATCTTTATTGCTGAGGATGACTCCAAAGAGAGTCGAAACGTCCAAATACAGAAGACTTTAAGCTAACATCTGAATATGGTTTTCACCTATCTTTGCGCCGTTCAACGTTGCTTGACTCTCACTAGCCTAATTTAGTCATACTTTTAATTTTATATCTTTTCATTATAGCAGAATGAGTCTGTTTTATTTTACAACAAAGGTTAATTTCTTAAATTAAGATAGATTAGTTTAATAATACACAACACACACACACAACAACACAAACACAACACAACACAATACTTACATTAATGTAATCTGAATCATCAGAAACGTCCCCAACTTCTTCAGATGAAATCGAAATTTTAGACCTCACTTCAGTTGATTCGTCCTGTTCTTCCATTTCGTTATTTATAGATAAAAATACGTCTTCTGTGATAGACTTAGCAGTGTCCTAAAAGAAAGAAAAAATACGTATTTGAATATATAAAACTTTTCAATATATATACATATATATATATACAAGATTTACGTAGTTGTGATTAGAAACATTAAGAGAGGCTATTAATTAATTCAAAACACAGATTTTAAATTATAATTTATCTCAAAGTTAGAAACTACCGTTTTGACCAATGTTATCAAAAATAATGATTTAATTAAAGTTATATGTAATATACACTGCAATGTGTGTGTAATCTATACATATATACACATTTTGAAAATAGATGGAACATATCTTACTTGAAATTTGATATTATCTTTCCAGTCAGCATATTTTTTCCAAAATTTTAATTTCACTCCTAGGACATAGTCCTTTAGTATTTCTTTGACATTATTTTCATCAAGTTGCAAAAACACATCAATATCTATTCCTTGATCTGAAATTAAATTTCACATACAAAAAAGAAAATATCACTTTTAAAAACTAGTCATTGTTAAACAGATTTACAAACAAATTAATACTTATTCTTTTAAAACTGCAGTTAGCAGTTTGTATTTTGTAAATCTGTTTATTAACCTTTATTTTGTGCTAACCCAAAAAATTTTGAAAAAGAAAATTATTTCTAAAATAAAAAATGTTAGTCTAGACTCTATGTTAGTCTACACAATTTTGCCTGCGTTTCAATATTCACTGTCAGTATTGAAACTATAGCATACGTTATGTGCACTATAGATTTTCAGTACTGGCAGTGAATATCGCAGCCCTATAGACTTATACCATTTTTACAACGAAAATTAAACATAAAAATCTGCATGGGTCATCCAGGCACGGACCGACGATTACGAGTATATACATATATATAATTGTAAGGGAACAGACGAGTGACCTTGTTGTGGTGGCTAAAAAAGGCCGATGCCTATACAGACAGGCGGATCTGTAACGAATTTATTGCTCATCTCAATCAAATTACCGATGGGTAACAAATCCGCCTGTGTGTACGGGCGTTTCTCTGCCACTGTGACGAAGTCGGGCGTCTATTACAACATAGGTTATAAGTTATGTAGAATGAGCTGAACATTTCACTTACCTTTGAAAGTTTGAATCACACTTATGCCCATTTTCACCAATGTAGATTAACTTTTAATCTCGGTTCAACTTACTCTTCGTCTTTTTCTAACCTTTAGAACTAGAAAAAGACAAGGAGTTAGTTGAACCGAGATTAAAGTTAATTTGCGTTGGTGGAAACGGGCATTAGAGGCATACCCCCCACGAACACAACATTTCACTTACGAAACTATCTTCATGTACCTTGTTTATTTCGGCCATCTTGATTGATACTGGAGTTCCTTGAATTTTCGTACACGCATTGTTGTCGTGTTGCCCGCGAACGCAAAACAAATGAGCTTTGAATATAAGTCAAGCGCGCTTTCAAATATGTAATTCTTAATCCAAGAATGAATAGCTTTCAAATAATGCGATTGAGCTTGTTAGAACAATCTCATGATTTTAGAAATAAGAATACGATTTTAAGAATAAAATATACATCACGCAAATTTATTTATTATTGATGCAAGTGAACATTTGTAATTAAAGAGAACTTTTCATACTTAAAGAAAGCAAATGGCATTCAAGAATAAAAATATACGTGAATCAGGAATTCATTTTTTTCAGTGTACCGGAAATGTTTCTGAAATTCCTAAGTTTGTTTTATTTTGTTCGGTATACGCAGTTTTCATCATAATTAGTAATCGTTCTACTACCTCGATGTCTCTTTTTGTTATTGTTAAATAAAAATGTCATTTAAATAATATTATTATATATAAACATAGCTGAGAAAATACAAAAAAACTATAGGTACGATTTAAGCGACCGGTCGCTTAAATCGTACCTTTTGCAGCATATTACATAAAGACTTAACAAATTAATTTGTTACTAATGAAATTTAAATGTAATAGTAAGCGTTCGAAACCTCAAGCTATAATTTCTAATGTTCATTTACGTACAAAACAGTGCTAAATGGAAAATATAAAAAATAGGTTATGTGTAAAATATATATGCAATATAAATAAAATATACTTGTCCACGAAAAAAGGCCTGATAAGTTTAACGTGTTAGTATAACAAACTCATACGAAGTCATACAATTTATCAATGTACCAAACTGTGTGGAAAATGTGAAAGATTTAATATTTCCTTATCCACTTTCATCTTTTCTAAGAAAAAATAAAAAATATGTACCATTAATTAATCATCAACGTATTGAATTTTATGGATAAAATATCCATTTTCAATGTATAATTCCAAAATATGTAAAAATAAATTTATCATATTACAAGTTCATCTTATTTGTTATAATTTAGAATATTAAGTATTCTTGAATTATACAAGGAACATTAAAAATGAGATATTTTAAGTTTAAGGAGGAAAGTCAAAATATGTTATAAGTCATATGTTTTTGCTGAACACTTTTTATAAAAAATGCTAAAAATTTTCTTTTTAACTATCTTAAACTATAATACACATTTTTTTCATAATTACAAATGAAACTCATGTGTAAGAAGATTTAAATGTGTAAAGTCATTTTATGCGTGTACTTTTTACACATTTTAAATTATTTGGAAGTACACGTTTACACATTTAATAACATCTATTATATTGTACACAGCGAAACGTGTTAATCTATATGTTTAAATGTGTAAATATATTTTTTATGCGGTATAGTGTGTTATTTTTACACGCAAGACTAAATCACACACATAAATGTGTAATTTTACACGTGTAAATGTGTATTTATTACACATTTGGATTTGCAGTGCAGTCGTCGTGTACCGCAGCCCGTTGCGACAGAACTTGCATTTGTTCTCTGCACGTTTTTTCATCGTAAGTTTCTGTATTGTTCCGGATCTTTTCGTTCTTTGTGCGCGTGGAATTTTGGTGTTTGTTTAAGGCTTTCTCTTAGTTATGTGCGCTTCGATTTTATTCGTGAGGATTTCGTTTGTATTCAGAGGCCTTTTGTGACCGGTGGGTGCATTCAGGGTTGCGCAGCAATGCATTGCGTTGGCGTTATGCGTTTTTATTAATTTTCCGCAGGTCTGCGGTTTTTCCTTGCAGCTGCGTCGAAGTCGGTTGTTATATTGGTTATTCCCTATCCCGTGTTAACGGTGTTTTCTTGCTAAAGTGCATTCTTGCATCGTTTTTAGCATTTATAATTTGGCGCTGGCGTAGTATGCGCGGCGTTCAATCGCGACGGTTTCGGTGGCTTGGCCTATAGCTGTACGCGATTGTAGTCGGCACATATTATGTCTGTTCGCTATATTCCATGCTCGCGCTTGCTTGGTAAAAGAACGGGGCGCTATAGTATACGCGCGCCGGACGTTACAGAAAATTTTTATGGAATCTATTAAGAATTGAGATAGAATTGTTTCTAACAAAGTTAATAATATTTTTAGAACGACCAATAATATTACTTTCAATTTGTTTGATAAATTCTATTAAAGTATTTTCTTTGTTATTTTTATTAAGAGGAAGTCCAAATTTCTCACCAAGCTGTAATAAATATTGAACTTCTAAGGGAATGTCAATGCTGCTCAAGTTAACAAACCATTTGTCATGTAAGGTATCTAGGGGAAGCGCCTCACTAAAAACTTCAGGATTAATCTCAATTCTCTCAGAGTCAACACAAATGTTTTGTGATTCATTGTGGACCTTTAGTTGAATATTGTTAGAATTATCATTATTATCCTTAAAAATCGAACAGACATAAGAAATTGGTTTAATTTTAGATTTAGATAATGTAACTTTTTTATTTTGTAACCAATCAATTTTTTTTTAAATTCTATGCATTTGTTCCGAAAAATATGAATTGCTAAAATGATCCAAATATTTAAAAAAACTACAATTTATGAAGGCCGGCAAGATATCCGGAACTGTATTACAAAAATTAAAGATATCATTTCTAGTTGAATGTAAATGGCAGTAAGCATCTTTCAACTCTAATCGCATAATTGTCTTTACATGTGTCACGTCCGGGGCGCGTGAGTGCGAATGTTCCTCGGACGCGGCGTGGGCTCGTCCGACGACGGCTCGGCGTGATTCTCGCCCCGAGCGGCAAGGGCGGTAATCACGGTTACGGAGATTAAGAGGAAGGTCGACGGTCACAAAAAGATTAAATGAAAAGACGCTGGTTCGCAGGGTTCAAGACATGCGTTTATTGAAGTTTCCTCCAAATGAAGTCGCGCGTGGAACGGAATTGTCCGTTGACGGACTCGATTTCTCGGACCGTTGGCAACGGT
>NW_017297483.1:66627-69263 GCF_001594075.2 Trachymyrmex cornetzi
TGCCTTGTCGCGGCCGGCGCGATTTCCCTTTGGCATCTACGATCAAGGGCGCGGTGAGTCTAATTGTGCTTCGGGGAGTGTCGTAGGAGATAGTATGAGTAATGGTAGAAATCTTAATTCTTACAGCGACAGTCGGTTCGAAATAGGATGAGCGGTAGGAGGCCCTGAAGGGGGCTCTTGCTCTCCGCTCGGAAGGCTGCCAGGGCTCTGTTTTGAGCGACTGGGCGCCTGGGTTAGGACGCCCTGGAGGCCCTGAGAGGGGCTTCCTAGGACGGAGTTCTGGGAATGGGATTTTAGGGGGATGCCTCGGCGGCCCTGAGAGGGGCTTCCTAGGCTCGGTTGTAAGGCCACTGTCGCCCCGGAGGATAGGGAGCCTGGCGCGGTTCTCATGCGCCACGACGCGCGAGGCTTCCTGCTCCAGATTCACAAAATTGTAGCAATATTCGGACGACACAGACGTTACAAGCGCTCCGAGTCGCTTTAATTATTCCCGGGAGGAAGGAGAGTAATAATAATAATAAAAAAAAAGGAAAATGAAATTTAGACGTTTTATTCACCTTTAATTTCACGAGTTGGTTTGACAATACTTAAATAAAGAAAAATAGAGAAAGACAAAGAGATTGATAACATGTACGTGGAGACGTTGAGATTAATTCGTAACGAGAAAATGTAAAAATATAGAATAGAAATGAACGAGGTTCGAGTATTCGTTTAGCTCGCACGCGATCGTTTCCGCAGAAGACGGAAGAGTTTCCGTAAAATTAGTATTTATACAAAAAGGAAGGAGAGTACGACTGAGACGGAAGTGCCACAATTAACTCACAATGCGGTCCTACGCTTGATCGATCAGCCAATCCTAGTACGCTAATCCCGGTACCCTGCGGTGGAGGATGTTCCTCTAGATCCCGGCGAGTAAGCTCCGTGGTCCGCTCGAGAAAGAAAGATAGTGAAGGCGCTCGTTTCTTTTCCACACACACTCACGCAAGTCGCACACGAAGTTCCGGAAAAGATTCGCTAGTATATTCTCGAAAGATTCTCGAAAAGGAATACGTTTCCGCGCACACTGAGCGCCTTTTATATATTATCGCAAGGGTGATGCTGAGCGGGAAAGGGGGTTGACCTGTCAACAATTACTTGAACTTTTGAAATGTTCTAGAAAATTCGATCGAATGAGATTTTGTTAAATTTCACTGTCTTAAGGGAGGAAATTGTCAAATTTGAATGTTGACAGGGTCCTCTTAGGCGCTCCGCCCCTGTGCTGCATAGTGTGCAGTCGCTGTGCGCGTTTATTCGCGTTATATTTCCGTCGAAGGATATTTCCCTTTTTTATAAATAGAGTTTTGGATACAGAGCGTTCGTGCGTTACTCGCATCGCGGAGCTTCCAACGGACTTTCACAGATTTTGTTGGAAGCTTTTGGTGCACTTGCGGATGCAATTCAGCTACGTATTCTCGATCGTAAGCGCAGTATTAGCCGCTTTATGAACCAGCGCAGTTATATTTGCGATTGCAATTGTTGAATTTAAATGAGGTGAATTTATTAATTTATTCAGAATACTGCGATAGATCGAGAATACTGCGATAGATCGAGAATACTAGAGAGGTTCTTAGTTCCCTATGGTTTAGGCTTTAATATCATGAGGTGCTAATTCGTCGCGCTATTGGATTAATTAAATTTTCACGCGATTAACAAAATTAGGTAGCGCAAGCGCAGTACGGTCTCGTAACAGCTGTTCAATCACGCTCTAAGCGCGTGATCACGGTTCGCGAGAATTCCGCGGCAATCGTGACAGTTCGCGTTGTCGTGGCAACGCCTCTGGCGTCGTTGAACGTGACGTTCGCCTGAGCGCAAATTTCGGCGGACGTTACACATGGTTTAATTGTATTCTTTCAAGTTTTTTATAAGAGGTATTACCAAACAATGAAAAATTATTGGATTTAGTGAGTTTATATAAATGCGAAGGAACTAAATCCAACTTTATAAACAAGAATTTATGAATTTAATACGGACCCTAATATTAACACTCAATTTAATTAGATTACATAATCTTTTCAAAAAATTGCAAGTCTGATAACCAAATTGATCTTTTATAAAAGCGAAGGTAAACGTTGGAAATTCATGATTATAACGCATTGTTTCGCCCGCGCAAATTAAAATATAGTAGTAATAAGGCTCAATAAGAGAGTTTTCTTCCGATTTCCAGTATGTTTCATTATAAACTAGCTTTTACCGTTCCTAACACATTAAAAAGCTTCATTAAGAGAGGGAAAGAAAAGTTGGAATTTTTGTCCAACCAAAACGTTGCATATAAAATTTCCTGCGATGATTGTGAGGCGAGCTACGTTGGTCAAGCCAAAAGAAAATTGAGTTCGAGATTACATTAACATAAATCGGATATTAGAAGGAATACTGATTCTCCTACTGTCATAACCGATCATCGTATAAATTTAGACCACAATTTTAAATGGGATGATGTGAAAATTTTAGTTTGCGAGTCTTCTTATAATAAGAGATTAGTATCTGAAATAATTCACATTAAAAGACAGAAACAAGGGCTAAATAAAATGAACGATACTGAATCATTACCTGATTCTTACTCTCAAATTATTCAATCTCTTTCTCCTTCTTAACTGTTT
>NW_017297483.1:69309-70937 GCF_001594075.2 Trachymyrmex cornetzi
TGTAGCGCGAGCGCGGAGCGGGGCGCGCGGGGCGAAGCCTTAGCTTCTGCAGAGTGATGTTTCGATAATAGTTTACGCGTAATGGAGGGGCAGGCTGCTGTCATCAGTGCCTTTCGTAAAGGCACGAAATCTTCGTTATTTATCGGAGATTTCCGAGAAAGCTTTTATATTATGTCATTTCCTTCGAGGTCCTTCGGAGAGAAAATAAATCGGAGAATTAGAGGAGTTTTCAGATTTTATAAGCGCCCATGTGTGCTGTGAGCACTTGTAACATGGAGATTATAATCTCTCGAGAGGGCAGCTGTATGTATGTTCATCATACACTCGCTGTATCCACTTTCTCCGTTTCTGTGAAGGATCTGGAAGGGGTAAAAGTGAGAGATATGAATTTATGATTCTATTATTTTTATATTATAATTACAGAAATTTATAGAGACTATCGTGGGTTTCTGGCTAGTTATTAGCCGGGAGCGAGTTGGTATTCGCGCGAGGGCTGTGTACGAGGGGGAGCGGTTCGGTGCGGGTTTCTGGGCTTGCTTTAGATCGGCTGCGGGCCGGGGACTCGGTGGTCGCGCCTCGCTTTTCTCCTTCGTCGGAGGAGGTCTTGGGGGCGAGGTTGGTGTCGGCTTCTCGCGCTCGTCGCTTTTCTCCGCCAATGACCGCCGGAGGGCCCGGAGGTGTACCCTCCAACCGCCTCGTTTTCCTCTCGCTCGCTTCTTCTTGTTCATCTATCGTTTTTAGATGAAAAAGGGAGAACCGAGATATTTAGTGTTTAATATCGACATTGTAAAACTAATAATAAACTAATAAAAGAAGGGGGGAGAGGTTGTGGAGGCCTCGATGCCGATGAAGGCGCTCGTTGAGCTCCACGGGGAAGGTGTGCCTCGTCGACGCGCCTGGATGAGCCGCGTTTGGAGCCACGGGTTAGGATGGCTTTAACGACGCCTGGGGAGGCGCACGGTTAAGGCCGGAATTTTTGAGGTTACAAGGAAAGCTTGCGCTCAACCTAAGCGCGGTATTCTTACCTTAGCTTTTATTTGGATGGAAGAGAATGGGAACCGAGTTTGTGAACGCGCTCGTTTATACACAGAGAGAAAGATTTCTTTAAATTTAATAAATTTTCTTAAATTTAAAGAAATTTAATCATTGGAATGGTCCAACCGAATCGCTGGGTGAATGAACAAATGTGATTATTTAACTTCTTAAGTAATACATATCGTTACGTAAAACAAAATGGTTCTTTGAGAAAAATTGAATTCTTTGTTTACTGAAAGCATTGTGTTGTATTATTCAAATACTATGTAACTTGACTCAAAAGCATTGTGTTATTTCAATTAAATAACAATTTTGTTAATTCAAACACTGTGCAACTTGACTCGAAAGTATTGTGTTATTTCAATTAAATAACAATTTTGTTAATTCAAACAACTTCATTATTCCATTTAAAGTACAGTATTATTTTATTACAATTACATCTTTATTACATTAAAAATTTTCCTTACAACTTCTAAATAAATAAGTTGTACTGTTTAATTTCAGTTAATTCAATAAAAAATTATTTACTGTTAATAAAATATTGAATGTTGTATAGTTATCAATGAAATATTAAATAACATGTAGCTTTATAA
>NW_017297483.1:79100-80441 GCF_001594075.2 Trachymyrmex cornetzi
GGAGAACGATTTGGAATAAGATGATATCGCTTTGGAACAATGTAGAACAAACTCAGAACAATCTGGAACAATTGTCAAAATTTTAATTTTTAAAAAAAGGGGGGCTAACTTCACACACATAGATCCACGGCGCATGATCAATGGCGACCGATCGTCGTTTGGCTGGCGATGTTGGCGACATGATTTTCTCGTGAGAGTTGTTAGCGAGGCATTGAGATCTCATTACGATACATTGAAATGATAGCGTGATCTCATTAAAGCTTACGTTATATTTGTACGAGCGTCTATATATTCTAACACAATAGACACTGAACAACTGAAGCCGAGCGTAGAAAGTACGAGAAAACTCAATGCGCCAAAATGCGACAATGCCAACGAGCGGTTACTTCAAAAACACGCTTATTTCAATCAAACGAATAATTTATATTAATTTTACGCAAAGAAACGTTTTATTTCATGGAATAATATTTAGTGTAATCAAAGAAAATGTTATTTCATCGAAAAATATTGCTCTAAATAAACGTGATTTTCCTGCCAATGATATGGTTTTAACGTATTTAAACTGAAATATTGGTATTAAACAAAATAATGTTTCATTAAAAATTAAATTGTTCCAATGAAATAAATTTACGTCAAATAAATAGAAATCTCCATTGTAAAGAAATCGTTCTCTCTGTGTATATTGTTAACATTGTTAACATTGTTAACATTGTTATATTGTTAACATTGTTATATTGTTTATTGCCGGCACATTAAAGTTTTATATTCTGACTAAATGACATATTTATACTGTGATTTTTTAAAATTTCTATTTCCAACGACTAACTTTTAGGCTCGTAGCCCTTTTTCTTTCATTTTTTTTACAGTAGAACATTTTTTAAATTATCTATTTCGATGAGAGGGATGCTTTGTCCATTGCGTGGAGGCGGCTCATTATTCGGCGGTTCGATTCGCGGTCTTTCTAGAAAAAAATAAAAATATTTTTAATAAAGGAAATTTCCAGCATTTGATCAATATTTTTATTTTTCCAACTTACGCGGAGGAACAACCTCGTCTTCATCCTCCGCGTGACGTCGTCGTCGCCACAGACTCAGACGCTCACGTCGCACGAATTGCACGGGATTAACGTACGCCACTTGACGATTTGACGCTAAAAATAAATATTATAATTTAATTAATAATAATAATAATAATAATAAATCTTTTTTTTTATATGTTACGTCCAAACCCTTGGAAAGTTTTTGATTGTGATTCTCTCGGAGAATGAAAGGAGCGGGAACGGTGAGGGTACTTGGAAGGACGGTCAGACTCTTTTCTCGCAGGTACCCGCACGGAGGCGAG
>NW_017297483.1:80517-81391 GCF_001594075.2 Trachymyrmex cornetzi
GTTGCCGGGGAGCCAAATGTGCATCACTGGATCAACGTCCCGTAAGGACGCTTTAACACCTGTTTCCTACGAACGATGCGGTCGTTGGTCCAAGTTTTGAGTCAAGGAATCTAATCCTTTTAACTCGGGACTGGACCACGTGCGATCTCTGAAAAGGCAAGGTTAACGACTACGAGGTCTCAGGGTTTTAAAATAAGAGAATGAGAGAGATGAAAATTATTAACATAGTTTATTTAAATCAAACATTATTATCTAATCATTAATAGTAAAGAAAGCAATGAAAATGAGAAAGATTACGCATAAAGAGAATTATTACAAACTAGAATTACCATAAAAATCATTATTACAAATTATACAATCATTATTAAAATTAATTAAACATGGTAAATACAAACAAAATTATTAAAATGTTAATATAATCAAAATATGCTGTAAACCGAAATTATTATCATAAGCGAGATTATTGTTTTCATTCGAATCGTATTTCCATTCGAATCGTGTTACAATTAGACAATAAAAGATTTTGGTTCGCTAGACGCTATTAACATTATAGTTATACATGCCGCCAGAGAATGAATCTTAAGTGAGCAGTGCTGACTGAGTTTTTTATTTACATTATAATTCGCGTATAGTAGCGGAGGACGGAGGAAAAAGATTGAAGAAGAATTCCACCGGTATTAAATATGGGTAGGCGGAATTCGGGATAAAAACAGGAATTTCAGAGTGAAAAGGGATAGCGGCAATTGCACGCCGTATTTCTTGAGGATCGAAATAATGGGGACCTATCGTGTAAGTCCCCTCGAGAATAGGTTCGGTGGTCCGGGGAAATTGTCTGATAAGCGACTCAAACGAGTCGCTTTCCTGGAGGAAGAAA
>NW_017297483.1:81417-83704 GCF_001594075.2 Trachymyrmex cornetzi
CTTCTAAGAATTCCACGCTGTCCGTGGAGTTGGTTGGAGAAGGAGTTCGGCGGGGAGAAAATGGAATCGAGACAATAGAAGAGTCAGGTGTTAATGGAGGAGTATCGGGAAAGATTCGCAAAGTAAGAGTTTTGGATAAAGCTGGAGAAGCAGGTTCAATGAGAGAAGGCGAACGAGAGGGTGGAGACGGTGAACGGGAAGGTGGAGGTGGCGAACGGGGAGCCGCTACTATCGCGAGCGGCCGATTTGGTGGTTGCGGTGATTCCGCTGGTGCCGGCGCTGCCGGTGGTGGTGTTGATGGACGACTCTCGTTATTCCTTGAATTCGCGGAGCGTTGGAATTCCGCGTATGCTTCATCCAACAACCTTCGCGCTTCCAAATATGCCCGGCTTCTGAGCCAACCTCTAAACGGGCGATTGTTCCTCCTTCGTGGCACTATGTTGTGACTTACGTTATTACAGGTTCGCGATTAAAATAGAAGAATATGAAAGAAAAGACTTACTGTTGAAGTAGGCTTTAGTTCTCTGGATAGTCTCCTGGACTTCGAGTAGCTCGCAGACAACTCTTACTTGATGTAATGAGGAAGATCTTCTGTTATGCACTGAACAACTCTTATCTTAGCGAAATGAACTGCGAGAGAATCACTGACTGTTTTAAAACCGAACTCAGAGCAGGATCAAAAATGAAGAGAGCGAGTCTCGCAGTGTCACGGTTTATATAGAGTTTCAGAGGGTGGTTCTCTGATGAGACATGTTGAGTGGAAAAAATCGAAGATTCGAGTTGGAGGGATTTTCTGCTTTGGTAGGAAATTTGTATTTCATATTCTTACTGGTAACTACTATCAAAATTTGCTCCGCCCGCACTGCAAGTTTCAATCCCCTGAGAACTTATTGGTGATACGTCATCATCTTTTCTAGATTTTCAGATTCACGGTCACTCATTGGCGAGTTTAGTTTTTGGTATTCTCTTTGAAGAGAAGGGGTATTTCACTTACCGTACCTTCCGAACGACCTGATCGTGACAATTTGAAAACTCACATTCCTCTTTTTTTCTTATTTCCGATTTCTCTTTTATTAGGTATTTGAACGTGCGTCTTCTCGTCTAGACAGTATTTCTTCAGGATTTTATGATCGTCGGCAAAAATTAAAATTTATTCTTGTCAAGCTATTTCTATTTTACTACTTCCTGTTGTTAACGAAAAGACGCCCTTCAACACGTTACATGCGCTTTCTATTTACCCAGAATTCCCGACCCGTTTTTAGATATTACTTATTTAAACTGAACGAGTTTCAAAACGAACATTCTCGACATGGTTTGTAATTTGTCATAAATTTTATTACTGCGGATCGGATGATCCTGGGTATCTATGTTTTTATTATCTTTCCAAAATCGTTGGGAAGGCTTTCAACGACATTTTCTACATATTGTCACGCTCGCCGATCGGTGACCGTTAACTCTCGCATTTTCTCTTACATCCCGTCTCAACGATCACCCTATTAAGCAATCTCGAAACGAGGAAATCGTGGAGTCCTCCCGGACGTAACATATGTATAATTTTGTTTCAGCTCAGCTTACCTACTCCTACTCCTGTGTTACCGTTGATCCTATGACGAAACTCATCAATATGACCACCAGCGTCATCCTCCTCATTAACACTCCTCATTGAAACACTCGCGCACTTCTATATACCGCGAGATTGTTAGCGTCATCACACTATCACAGTGCCTCAGTTTATGCATAACGCATAGTAACGTACTGGAGCACTCTCGCGTATAGTTCTCGAAAACTTTGTAATTGTTTTCATTTTCGTCTGATAATTTCAGTATATAGTCTCTTGCAATCAATTTTTGATTAAGATTGCAAGCGACTATAAAAAATTTAGATAACAAATCGCGAAGAGCCATTTTTCCGCACTTGCGACAAGATTTATAGAAAGCACGCTCTCGGAAAACAGTTCGACACAACGAGAAGTTGAAGCCAAACTAGAGTTAAATTTTCAACCTACGCACTATTTATTCACTCAAAATACACTAAAAAAAGCGTTTCCTTACTTCTTTCTCCTAAGTTTGTTTAGCTGGTAACTAAGGTTCTCCATATTTTTTTGTAAATATTCTTATTTAGAAAGTCGACTCTATTTCTTATTTGTTAAACCCTTTTCTAAGTTAAATCATCTTTTTTTCCTTACTACACGGAAAAAAAAATTTACTTGTTTCAAGTAAACACATTTTCTTGAACTGTAATTTATTGATTGAAAGAATTAATTATTTGCCATAATAAATTTGTTTTT
>NW_017297483.1:85830-86667 GCF_001594075.2 Trachymyrmex cornetzi
AGGAGAAACTTTCTAACATTGCTGCATAAGTGTAATGCAATCCTTCCGTATCTGAAAGTAAATTAAGGCCATTATTTTGCATTTGTATAAATGCCATTTCCGAAATAAGTCTTTTAGTAAAATGTGTGACATTTTTTTTACAGAGTGCTAATCACATTCAAGATCTGAAGGAAGAGGTTATAAATAAAGCAAAAATACTGGATATATCTGTTCAGCCTTATATCATAGTAGCAGGACCCGAAATTTCTAAAATTACACATTCATATGTTTGTGTAGATAACATCTTGTATAATGCAGTATCTACTCTTGAAGTTTTTGATATCTGTTTCAAATTATATCACGTTTTCCACGTAAAGTACCCGATTTTTTCAGAACATTTGTGGCTATTATTTCAAAGGGGGTTTGTATAAATTTACGACTAAATGGGATAAAATTATACCTCATATTGAGAATTTAATAAATTACATGAACAAGACATACAAGGATACACAGTAAATTGAAGAAATATAAAAATATGACTTAATAAAAAAATATGAAATTGTTCTTTTTATATAAAGAAAAGTTATATATAAGAATGTACAATTTGCTTTAAAATTTTTTGTTTATATAATTTTCATTATCTATAACTTTATTAAATCATAAGACAACTAATGGAACTTTCGTTTAAAGTATGACACTATAATTTAATTATAGTTTCATATACTTTCTATTTCAAAATTATAATTTTGATTTCAAAATGCATAATGTATATCGATTAATATAAAAAATTTTAATTATTTTTACAGCGTAATAGTACACACACACACACACACACACACACACACACACACACACACA
>NW_017297483.1:87279-89545 GCF_001594075.2 Trachymyrmex cornetzi
GAAATTTGTTGTTTGTTTGAAGAATATATTTAGTTGGTACAAGTAAATTTATTTGTGAATGTAATAAATATATTCTTATTTCAAGGAAATATTTAATCCCATAGAGAATCGATATTTTAAACGTAAGAAAATTTCTTATTGCCCCAAAAATGAAATTACTTCTTGTAGGAAATTCGTTCTTTATTTGAGGAATATATTTAGTTGGTACAAATACATTAATTTGTCAATAAAGTAAATGTATTCTTATTGCAAGGAAATATTTAATTCCATTGAGAACCGGTAGTTTTAATCTAAAAAAATTTCGTATTGCCTCAAAAATAAAATTACTTCCCGTGAGAAATATTTTCTTAGTTTCAAGAAATGAAAATATTCTTCGAAGAAAAGGTTTCCTCAATTTCATTTATTTTTCATTACTTCTTATAAAATATAATTTTTATTTCAAGAAGCAATTTCTTCGTCGCCGAAAATATTTACTAGTAACGAGAAAATTGTTTCTATAAATCAATTAAATGTCTGCTAGGGACTATTTGAGAAAATTATTTTCTTGAAACAAATAAATTTTTCTTGAATCTAATAAATTTATCTAGTAAATTTTTTTTTCCGTGTATGTAATCTACAAAAATTTACTCTTCTGTCAAAGCATATTTCATTTTCCAATAATTTTTGTAACGTACAACTGACAGAATATCATAAAACCAATTTATGCGCTCCTGTTCGTTCTTTTCTATCTTTCATTTCCAGTCTTCTTTGAAAGGCTATCACTTTTTTTCTTACAGAATAATTTAAAAGATTTTTTTGTTAATTTGGACAGAATCCTTTCTTCAATATTATGTATAACTCAACAGTCAAAATATCGTAAAACGAACTTGTACGTTCCTGTGGGGAGTGGAGGGGGATTTGTTTTAACGTCTAGGGGGGGAAGAGGGGGTTTGTTTTGACGCCAGGGGTGAAGTGGTGGGGGTTTGTTTTGACGCTCCATGGCTGCCCACATACTACTAACTTAATTCCTTTTATTTTACAAATTTCTCGTTGGCGTCCATCTGGAGTACGAACCACATACGCATAAAATTTTGGTCCGCTGGATACGAACGTCTCGATGAAACTATCGTGTCCGTTACCCACGAGTTCGTCCGTTATGTCTCCCAAAAAGTTACCTGTACGCGGTTCGTAGTCATCGGGATCTCCGCTGCTCGTATATATACACAAATCGGTGTCGTAGTACAAGACACGTCGATTTAATTTTTCCAAATATTCATACAATTTTAAGCGTGCCTGTGCCGTCGTGAACGCTGCTATTGCCACGGTGTTTATTGGAGAGGGTACTACCGCTTCGCGTCTTAAACGCCACGAAACATACATCACCTCATCGTTGACGGGTAATATTCCGATTATCTCATGCTCCGGGCTTGACAATAACTCAGCGAATCGTTGGCAGGTTCTTACTATTTCGGTATTCGCGAGATTTGTCCGCTGACCGAATTTTCCCCAAAACGAATTGGGGCCGAGTTTGGCGACGGAGCGTAGTCCAGGATTTCGTGTGGTATTATTTTTATCAAGAACGACACCCTCTGTTGTTTCATACTCCCGAAGGTAACGTTCTTTCGCAATTTCATCGCCCTCGTACTCACTAGGCCACCCGCTAGCTTCTTGCTTCAATTGTAAAAAGGTGTTAATATACCCGGCAAACAACCCTTTCGTGTTGTACACTGGTATTGCCAAATTTCACTTACCCTTGTCACGAGATAACCTTTCTCAACTGCTTTGCGCAATTCACACGACACCCACGTGCCCTCAAACTCACGTTCCGATGGTTCGTCGTGAGCGCAAGCAGATTGAGAAAATGTTTCGCAGCATGTGCGACAAAGCGAGAATAATAATTTTCCACGGATGCGATACGGTAATACAGGATGAAAAAGGTCGCGCGGGGGCAGTATACGACAACGCATGAGTCCCGTAACCCGATCGAGATTGAAATTTGGTGCTTCTCCAATTAGCATGCTACATTCATCTCCTACGAAGATGTCAGGATGCTTAATTGGAAAAACACCAGTCTTGAGAATATACACTGAACCAAAAATGTACGTAAATACAATAAAAGTATTCATTGGTATTCATAAAAAATTCATTAAAATTGGTCCAATGAACAATTTTATTCCTATAATGATTTAGGTTTTATAAAATGATCAATTTGAGTTATTAAACTATTAAGAATTCATTGTGACAATGAATATATACATTAAAATAGTCTGCCATGGATTTATTATAA
>NW_017297483.1:89742-94669 GCF_001594075.2 Trachymyrmex cornetzi
AGTATATGAACATATTTGTTGCAAGAATGAACTTTTTCATTGATTTAATTAAATGTTATATTAAGTTATGATATATTCAAGTACAGCATATTGATAAACAGTGATTTGTTATATTAATAAATCCAGTTATTAGCTAATAAAAAATACTCAATAAAATATTCATAATATCTATTAAAAGTTCATTATATCAATGAATTTAAAGTCAGTAAATGTCATTCATTGATATTATGAATAACATTTTTTTCAGTGTAAGGGTACAAAGAACATACGTCTACGTAACGTATCTTCTCGTTACCTGCAACCGCGTATCGTGTCGCGATATTGCCGGTACGCCCACTGAAAAACGCATCACGAGGATCGAGAAGTGCGATTTGTATCATCGGGTGTTTCTCGATGAATTCACGCACCTCTCGATCCGCGCGCATTTCCTCGTCAAAAGCACCTTCCCATTTTTCCGTCACGATATATCCACACCGTCGTAACCGCCAGGTCGTTCGTTCATAACGCGCGTCAAGCGTATCTTTCGAATTCTGTCCGATTTTTTCATCGCGATTAATTTGATAGCAAGCATCCGTGAAAGAAGCAACCGTGGAACTGCAATACGTGACGTTGCGTCTCACCGTTCTCGCACTCATAATATCCGTCGACGAGCATCCCTTCCGTTAATCTATATTCACGACAATGTCCCGCGTGAATTATACAACGACCGATCTCACGCTCCTTCAAAATCAACCATTGTACGGCTTTGCGCGACTGATTGTCATTCATTTTATAGCCACCCGTTGGAATGATGCCTATTTCCTTTTTGCGCAGAAAGTTTTTCCGAAAAATTTTCATACACGTTGAGGCGATAGTCGTGCATTCCACGAATGGGCACACGTTTCCACGTTCTAAAAATATTTTTCTAAATGACAGGCATGCTCGCCGAAGAATATCTACGTCTGTACGACAATGAGTGACTATTTCACGCTGGAAATCGAATACGGTGTTTTTTTTCGTCATTTCCGCATACCACACAAGGAAACGTTCGCGTTCCTCAAGTTGCATCGTTTCGGGTGCGTAATAGCCAACGCCCGGTAGAGGTCCTACGTACGTTTGATTTTCGCGAGTATTAAAAAGATGCGGAAAGATGCCTTTGTCGCAAGTATCCGGCAATCCGAAGACCTTCGGTAATTCCGACAAACGCAACGCATTTAATTAACACTATCGATAAATTTTGTACGTCCTACAAACCGTATACTTTATTCTTGAGAAAAATTGACAAACGACTTTATTAACCTGTCCAACAAAGACCTGTCTCAAGATACTACATGGTGCGGCACCAAAATCCGGACAAATCGAACAATTTTTTTAAACAAAATGTTTTCGATGAAAAATTAAATATTAAAAAAAATCCTTTTACATGGCACTTGGGGGATCCCTATAGAGCATAATTATTCGATATATCCCCCATTAGCTTGAATTATGGCCTCTATTTTTTGTCTGAAGCGTTTACACGCACGCTGCAATGTAGCGCTGTCCATGCCGACGAATGCTGCCTCAATAACGGTCCTTAATGACGTCACGTTGGGATGCCGAGACTTGTTAGTGATCTTTTCAACTACGCTCCATACATAGTAATCCAGGGGATTTAAATCTGGGCTGTTGGGAGCCCTTTTGACGACTGCGGGGTTCCTCGCGGTGCGTTCTTTCGAATGAATCTCCCTCGCTGGCATACTAGAATCTTCATTGGACTGTTCTGAAGCCGTATATTTTGCCACAATGTCATAAACAGTTAATCTCGGGTATCCAAAAAACCGAATTATTTCAGTTGTTGAGCTCCCAGCGCGAAGGCCTTCGATGATCGCGGATCTTCGGTTATACTCCGCACTTGGTTTCAACATCGCGGCCATTTTGATAATATAACTGTTTACTACAAACATCAAGTTTTCTTGGACGCCAACAACAACCACTGGTGGAGGCACAATATAGCGAAAAATTTAAATTGAAATTTGTCCGGATTTTGATGCCGCACCCTGTATATCTGCACTTGCCAAAGGCCCTAACTTCGCAGTGGCACCTAGAAAGGTTCCAAAGGAAGAAATTATCAGTCAAATAGAGTCAACCATCTACCGACTCCCATCAAAACAAGAAGATAATATCCGCAGACAGGTAACCAATATCCTTTCCAAAGCCAAACCCCCTCCATCGAACATCACTAGATAAGAGCGATTGGCCCTCCAAGACCTGAACAGGGACACAGACATCATCGTGCTTCCAGCCGACAAAGGTAACACGACAGTAGTCATGAACACATCAGACTAAGAAAAAGATAAAGAACCTTTTCTCGGTCAAAGCATACAAAAAGCTTGACAAGGATCCAACTAACACAATCGCACAGAACGCCAAGATCCTAGTGAAAAGCAACATTCCCAATGAAATCAAATCAACATTAAAACCTACAAATCCTCTCCCACCAAGACTATATGGACTACCGAAAGTACACAAATCAAACATCCCGATTGTTAGCGCCATACACTCTCCGACATACAACTTATTCCGCTTCCTAGCACGAACACTACAACCCCTCACTGGAAAAACCGAATCACACATAATCAACTCAACGGACTTCATACAAAAGATTCAAAAAATCCGATTATGTTCTACAGACCTGCTTGTAAGTTTCGACGTAGAATTCCTTTTCACACAAGTCCCAATAAAAGACACATTAAACATAATAAAGGCCTCATATGAAGTCCCTCCTGACCTCATTCCGCTAATAGAGCACTGCTTAACAACCACTTACTTCTCCTATAACAACCAATTTTATGAACAAACTTCAGGAGCGGCGATGGACTCTTCTATTTCTCCTGTAATCGCTAACATCTTTATGGAGCATTTTGAGAAAGAAGCCCTCTCAGAAAAACATCCAAAAAACCAGAAATTTTGTTCCGTTATGTAGACGACATATTCATGGTATGGAGACACGGCAGAGCCGAACTACGTAAATTCCTTATTTTTCTCGACATCCAAATATCCATTTCACTACAGACATAGAGGAAAACGGAAAACTCCCTTTCCTAGATGTCCTTGTCTCTAAGAAAGCTGACGGTACCTTAGGCTATCGAGTGTACAGAAAACCAACACACCCTGGTAGATATCTACATACCGAGTCGCACCACCACCCAGCACAAAAACAATCAGCAATCAACTCACTAGTTCATAGAGCTTTCACCATCTCTGACAAAGAACATCTACAGACAGAACTCAACTACCTCAAACTGGCCTTACAGAAAAACGAACACGACAAAAAAGACATAACCAAAATAATCAATAAACATGCAAACAAGACAACGGACTCTGACACACAATCAAACGAAAGGATCCTAACCATTCTCCCATGTCAAAGGAACAATAGATCGGATTGGCAGGATATTAAACAAACACAATATATCCGAACTATCTTCAAACCACCCAAAAAGATAGGACAAATCTTAAGAAATTCTAAAGATCAAAGACCTCCACTCAGTTTAGCAGGAGTATACAAAATACCTTGTTCCTGCGGGAAAGTATACATTGGAGAAACCGGGAGAATGGTCAACCTACGGATCAAAGAACACCAACGTGATGTCAGACTAAAACACACCACGCAGTCGGCATTATCAGAACACAACATCGAAATAGGACATCAAATACTGTTTAACAAAACGATCACGATAGCCAACAGTACATCATATTTTCCAAGAAAGTATAGAGAAACCATAGAGATACAAAAACACCCTAACAATTTAAATAGAGATAATGGCTACATAGACTAAAACACACCACGCAGTCGGCATTATCAGAACACAACATCGAAATAGGACATCAAATATTGTTTGACAAAACGATCACGATAGCCAACAGTACATCATATTTTCCAAAAAAGTATAGAGAAACCATAGAGATACAAAAACACCCTAACAATTTAAATAGAGATAATGGCTACAACATAAATAAAATATGGAAGACCATTCTCCCGGTTATTGAAGACCGACCAATTCCATCACCTCTTTCCCCTCCCACAACCCCCCCTTCCCTCTCTCCGCCCACCCTCACCACCCCAACAAGCAGCGTAATATAAAAAGGAACGGCCTGGAGGAACAGCTCAGTATCAGGCAGTTTTTTTTTCATATCTCCTATTCCTACTTGAATGTGCGTTCTCTATTCTAGACAGTATTTGCTCCAAATTTTATGATCATCAGCAAAAAATTAAAATCTACTCTTGTCATGCTATTTCCATTTTACTGTTTTCTGTTGTTAACGAGGAAACACCCTTCAATACGTTGTTACGCGTTTGGAAATGCGACTTTCTATTTACTCAGGATTCCCGATCTGCATTTAGATATTATTCATTGAAACTGAACGTGTTTAAACTGAACTTTCTCGACATGGTTTGTAATCTTGTCATAAGTTTTATTACCGTGGATCGGGCGAT
Source organism: Trachymyrmex cornetzi (assembly GCF_001594075.2). NCBI lineage: Eukaryota > Metazoa > Arthropoda > Insecta > Hymenoptera > Formicidae > Trachymyrmex > Trachymyrmex cornetzi. Next base: position 94,199 of record NW_017297483.1, read on the forward strand.
TTCGGGCATCTATGTTTTTTTGTCATCTTTTCAAAATCGTTGGGAAGATTTTTAACGACACATTTTCTAAATATTGTCACGCTCGCCGACCGGTGATTGTTAACTCTCGCATTTTTTCCTCGCGCCTTGTCCCAGCGATCACCTTGTTAAGCTTTCGCTTAACGAGGAAATCGTGGAGTCCTTCCGGACGTAACAATACAATCCGAGTAGAAGCTATTGATTGAACGTACGTAAAACTTGATCGGTTTAGCCCTTATTAAGATCTAATAATCGCAACCTGAAAAAACTCGCCGGCTCGTGTATAGGAACACGGTAATGTCGCTGCACTTGTCTTACATAGCGCCGAGACTATCGTGTCTCCTGATATTTGCTAATGTGGGGAACGTTGGACATACCATCTGGAGATGCCTTAATATTTGATAAATAACAAGGATGAAATAATTTCATGAGCATTGCGAGCATCAAGTTAAA
>NW_017297483.1:94823-121090 GCF_001594075.2 Trachymyrmex cornetzi
TATATATATATATATAATCACACTTTACCTAGAAAAAAACAACTGATAGTGCTATCTTCAAGAAGGTTCTCTCTTATTTGTTTAGCGAAGGGATATTGCATCAATCGCACGGTTTCTTTACATGAAAAATTTATTTTTAAAATTTAATACAATTCTACCTTCATTAATTAGTTGAGCGATTATTCAGTACAGATGGTTTTTTGGTATCGTGGCAAAGTAATCTGATTGTGAGTAATGATATTTTGGAAGCATTTCTAGTGTGTAAGAGTAACAATAAATAAAGATTATAATACAAACGAAAAATATTAATAAAATATTTATTTAGTGCATATTATCGATATTATATTAAAATAATTTAAAAATATCTGAGTATCTATGTCCATATATTTTTTAATTTGTGTGTTTGTATCCGTATGTATTAAAAGATGATTCTAATGGTCAATAATACTGATCAGTAATATTTAATCAGTAATACTGATAGTATCAATATTTTTAGTATTCTTAACCTTACACGATCAGTATTATTGACAATATATTTCACTTTATTTTTAAATACGTTATCTGTTGTATTGCATGTGACATACTGTGACATAAGGTCCTAATAAAGCTATTAATGCTTGAGAATCAAAATCCGGATCACTAACAGTATTTTACAGCAATATTAAATACACACGATCAATAATATTGTTAATATTTGTTAATATTGACGGTATTATTAACAGTGTAGGATTATCTTTACTTTCACGGATTATTATCCATATTTACTACAAAAAAGAACGTAAGAAAAATCTCGTTTAAAAAAATTTCATATAAATTTGATTTACACAATTGTAGTGGCTTAGTTTACATCGTGCACTTGATACGGGTATTAACTAGTAACTTTCTATTGAATTATCTTAATTTCGGCGGTACGTGTAAACATATATACGATATGTGTATTTAATTCATCATTTTAATGCATATTGTACCAATTTAGTACATCATTCTTTGAATACATCGCTGAAATTAAAATAATTTAATAGAAAGTTACTAGTTAGTGTATCAATTTAAGTGCACAATATAAACTAGCCCAGTGAAATTTATTCAAATAATTATATTATTTATATTTTGTAAAAAGTTCACTTTTTTATAAAATACTATAGTAAGATAATGAGAATAATTGTCTTTTTAAAATTGTAAAATGTCAATTACATGTTGAAAAACTGGCAGACACTTTATAAAATTTAAATAGTCTTGACTGTCTAAGACTGTGTCCCGATATACAGGGTGTATTTGAAATAACGCCCACTAATCATATAGCGCTATTTCTAATAAAAAACTGAGTCGAAAAGTCTTTTACCATTTTGCAATTTGTATGATTAATGGGTGTTATTTCAGATATACCCTGTATACTATCTGACTAACGCTGAAAACGTAGTGTGTGCGTATGTGTATATATATATATATATATAAAATGAAATAAAATTTTCGGTATTGAAAGTGTATATCGGAATATTACGATCTAAATTATATTTCTCGAATTCTCAATAAGTTTGACTTTTTTAATTGTCTACGGCCAATATTCTTAGTCAATTTTTATATCTAAAACCTGAAGTACAATCTTAAACCAATCAGAGCCGTATTAACATCTTAAGATATTAAATTCTTATAATAAAAATGGACTATAAAGACTCGCATATGTATACACACACACACACACACACACACACACACACACGCGCGCGCGCGCTTTATCTTCATTTACAAAAAGTAAAGAAATTAAAATCAATTATTATTGCTATGTACATTTATTTACTAGATTTAACTGCTACACATACATGCTCTATATGGATATAGTTATTAGTAAATATAAATAATAATAGTAAATTTAATAGTAAATAATAATAGTAAAAAAATTTTGATTTTTCTTTACTTTTTCTAAAATTTTCATGTATCCAAATGTATCAAAAAAAGTTGTTATTTAATTTATGTTATATACTTTTATTATACACGCGTTATGTTACATGAAAATTTATACATATAAACAATATAATAATTAAACGGCTTCATCCACGTACACAGGCTGAGTTTTGTGCAGGATCATACATTAATCCATAATTATTATAATATATAAAACCAAACGTTTCGGTTTGTCATCAGACCATTTTCAATAGTATTACATAGAATTGTTAAAAATTTCTCAATAATTTTGAATATTTACAGATCGAAATCATTCTCGTTGTCATTATATATATCGCTGTCCAATAATTAAATTATAATTTTCGGAATATCATATATAACATTCGTCAACTGCATAAAACCATGGAAAACATAGTATGTCCTATCTGTTAAAATGATTTTCATCCTCTGCACTCCATGAAAACAAGTCTGCTCTAAATTATAAGTGAAGTTAATAATTATATTATCATTAGTGATAATCTTGTTTATACATATAAGTTATGACATACAGCATAATTATAATCAATTAAGCATTTCCGAGTATTTATAGTAAAAAACTGATATGATGACTGATAATTTATTTTTAAATTTTTAACCACTATATGCTAATAATATACATTCAAAAATACTATGCACTTCAGACTACCTCGGATTTGTACGAACTTGTTGAACAAATAACAAAAGAACATTTCGGAACCGCATCTGAATGACGAAAATAATCAATAATATCAGATTTAACCGATCAGTTATGCTGTATGTTAAAATGATTTTTGAAAATATTATGCTGTGTTGTAAAATGTATATGTATAAGATATTTTATATGTTTATCATTATTTAATGTCTATTCTATAAAGAATCATAAACCAATTTTAAAATTACTGAAATTTTATATTTGTTAAAAGTTAATCAAATGTATTTTATATTTTAATGTAAAAATATTAATAAATCAAAGAGAATTCTACAAAATTTTTTAAAATATTATGTTGTCCTACAATCATGATTTTCAGGATAAATGTTATGAATAAATTCTCTGCTTTTACTCCACGAAGAACCATTACAAATTATATTCGATTAAGTTCAGTCCATGACCAAATATCGTGTCCGTCAAACATCGCGTTTTCCTGTAAAGATCAACAATGTTTTCTCATTCCACTCCGTTGCAAGTTTGTAAGCCGTGGTAATTAAGTATGTGGAAGATACGCGGCAATGATGACTCTGATATTCAAGACGATACAAAATTTCATGGTGTCCAGCTCCATTGAAAACAACGCGCAAGTAACTACCACGGGAAGACAATACGCTTGCACTGTTATCGGCTGTTCTTATCGTCTCGCGTTCCTCGTAGTCGCACCGAGACGGCTTTTATCTCAACTCACGCCACTCACACACGGGATTAAATGTTCTCGGACATGCTGCATCTTCATTTTTCACATTAATTATTTTTTTTCGTAGTCGATGTCCGATAGTTCAGCAGTACAATGTATATGTGGTCTCGGTTCTAATAAGAGACCCAGGCAATTATACTCTCGCATATAACGATGTAAGCAAATCGACGTGATTTGTTTCGATAAAATCTCTCGAACGGCGGCAGCAGCCGGTTTGCTACCTTGGTGCATTATTTGTCTCGGCAGGAAATTAGGCTGCTAATTGTGTATCGGCCAATAGTAGCGTTGAACTAGAAATTGCGGATTCATTCCATCTCTTTTGACGTGATAGCCGCGAAGTTGTAGTATCATGACGCCATTAGCTCATCCTACAGTCATTTTAATTGGTACACGCCATATAGCGAACATTAATTACGTTGAGATTATATTAAATTGAAATTGAAATTGAAATTGAAATTTAACATTCATGAAATCGCGTGAAAGGATTGTTAAGATTTATCGTAGTAAACCCTTTCTCGGAAATTTTCTCCGTGTTGCTAACGAGGAGCCACCGGAAATGCGTCTATTCGATCGACAGTATACCTTCTGTATAAAAAGTACCGGGAATCGTTAAAAAAAACACAGAATATTTTATTTATTCATCAAAATTTATTTTGTCACCTTCAAAGTAATCCCCATCGTTTGCAATGCACATGTGAAAACGGCGAAACCAATCTTCCATGCACTTCTGGTAGGCCGATTCTGGTATGGCCTTCAGGACACGCTGCGAATTCCGTTTTTGCGAATTTGATGTCATCAATCGATGAAAAACGAGTACCACGGAGTGGCAATTTCAGTTTCGGGAAAAGAAAGAAGTCGCACGGTGCCAAATCAGGCGAATACGGTGGATGGTCGATAGAATTGACCGAGTTTTTGGCCTTGTAATCGGCCACAATCGTGGCTCTGTGCGCCGGCGCATTGTCGTCGTGTAAAATCCACGAATTGTCTCGCCACAATTCGGGCCTTTTTCGCCGGATATTTTCGCGTAAACGCCTCAAGACACTTAAATAATAGTCTTTATTGACTGTTTGGCCCTCGGGGAGAAATTGCCAACTAAAAAAAAAACATTTTACCGCTACCTCTTCCGCGGTTCATTTAAATGACAGTTTCCCGGTACTTTTTATACAGAAGGTACTCACGGGAAATCTGATCAGTCAACAACTACTGTCGTACACCATGAAACTGATCCCGTGTTTTTGGCATCGGACACGTTTCCCGTGGGCGGCGATCTCGACTGCCTCCGGTCCGAGAGTGGACCGCCGGATTATTCTTTTAATGCTTCCGCGGTCTCGCACGGGATATTTCGGAATCGGTTTCCGGCACCGCGAAATATATAAGTTTGGCCTGTATGTGGATACGAGACTTGGATATACGGGGACTTGGAGGGTTATTCTTAGCGGCGAGTCGGCCATTTTTCGGAAACGTGCGCCTACGGATATCCGTTGACCTGGCGAATTAAGAGAGCAGAGATCTCGCACGCTGATCCACCTGGCAAGCTCTCGCAGAAAAATCTGTGACGAGGAAACGAGAGCAGATATTTTATATTGGAAATTTGAGAAAGTAAGTAATTTATTTTAACAAATTAAAATACAATTATATAGGCTCAGTTGAATAAAACGATTAAAATTAAAAGAAAGGTTACGAGCCAATGCTGATTATTAACTACGAAAATTTAATATTTAACTCTTGTGGATCATATACAAAAAAAACGTTTCAACCTATCACTAGATCATAAAAATTCGTTTGTTATTCCTTATTTCAAAACATGACACTGTTTCAGAGTTACTATATAGTAATTTTCAACCTCTAAAGTATAATTCCAATATTTTAAAATGGTCAAATTTTCTAAAGATTTATTTTAAGGGATTTTTGGATTTTTAGTGAATTCAAATTTGATATCAGAAATAGTAGATCCAATATAACGGCCTAACAATTGGAAAAATAAATTTTTATGAAACTGACTCTAATTGTAAGATATTTTTAATAAAAGTAATAATTGAAAAGTATAAAACTTATGTATAGAATATAATGATAAATCGAATAAGACAAGTATATACTATAATACATAAGCGGCGAAGCGTGAATAAAGTTTATTAAAGATAAAGCGTAAGTTTTCATTTGGCGATATGTAGTTACTGATAAATATGAAAAATAGAATAACGTCATTATAATGACGTTCCCATCCTGTGAAGATTAGAGATCCTATAACAAAGTCTGGTCCTAAGATGACAAATTTTTCATAAGCCCATCATAATTGTCATCTTCAGTAAATTAGAATAAGTTAAAATGAAATAGCGTATTAAGTGAAAATCGACCGATGAGATTAAATACAAATGAGTGAAAAATGTCATATTCAGTCAAGGCAGTTTTTTGTGTCTAATAACATTTCTTATGAATTTATATAATTTCCAGTTCAAGCAAACTTTTGCGCAGATTACACTGGTCGACACCATTTTGGCCTTAAAGTAAACGAAGTTGTTTCTGATAGATTTTGATGCGCTGATTACGCTGAATTTGGCCGCGAAAATGTCGTATCACGTCAAGTTTTTGAGATATTCTAACTTAAAGGTGCAAAAAATGAGGTTTTTGGCCATTTTCAACGACTTATAAAACGTTTAACAATTTTTTTCAGCATCCAGCCGAATGTCACATTAAAGTGTTATTCTTACCCTTTCCAACGCATATTCGATTGCTATGATCCAACTTTTTTTTGCTGAAATAGAACAAATTGAATTTTTTATGTTTTTTAACATTTGTCAGAGTTTTTGTATGTTTTTGTAACCGATTGTTTTGAAAATTTATATCCGAGGATTTTTCGAGTCGTTGATTACGAATCTGAAGATAGATTTTCAAAATTCAAAATGGCGGATCAAAATCTCAAAATTTCTTCAATTTTTTACGCGTTGTACAAGTTGTCTCTTTCAGATTCTCTTAAATCACGATGTGCAGTTGTTTTGTAGCGTACGAATTGTTAAAGTTAGTGACTATTTTTGAATCGCGTAGTGCTTTTGTCTTGTAATATATAAGTTGGAAAGAATCTTAGATTGTTTTTTAAGATTTTCAAAGGGTTGGTAGACAGTGGTGCTGAGACGGCTCGAGCGTTCGAATCTCGCTTCACTACACACTGTCTCGGATCATTGAAAGACAACCGCTGGTGTACACAAACGGGCTGCATTCATGTGTTAATGAAATCCCAGATCTCCCTTTTTCAGATCGTAGATTCGAAATCCGTTATCAGCGACTCCAAAACCCTTGGATACTGTTTTTCGTGAAAATTGAAGAAATTTTGAGATTTTAGTCCGCCATATTGGATTTTGAAAATCTATCTTCAGATTCGTAATCAGCGACCCGAAAAACCCTCGGATACAAATTTTCAAAATAATCGGTTACAAAAATATACAAAAAACCCTGACACAAAAGGTTAAAGAACATAAAAAATTCAAGTTGTTCTATTTCAGCGAAAAAAAGTTGGATCATAGCAATCGAATATGCGTTGGAAAGGGTAAGAATAACACTTCAATGTGACATCCTGGATGCTGAAAAAAAATTGTTATGTATTTTACAAGTCGTTGAAAATGGCCAAAAATCTCATTTTTTGCACCTTTAAATTAGAATATCTCAAAAACTTAACGTGATACGACATTTTCGCGGCCAGATTAGTAATCAGCGCATCAAAATCTATCAGAAACAACTTCGTTTACTTTAAGGTCGAAAAAATGTTGAATTTTTGTCGATCAGTGTTATTTGTTGGTCTTGACAAAAGAAACAGTATACCTATCCTTTTTTCTCACTCTTGTTTTGACAAAATTATTCGTAGCCTGACTGTTATAGGGTCTCTAGTAAAGATTAAAAATGATTTGGCAATCTGCGAGTGACTCTACCTTGATCATTCGCGAAATCTAATATGGATTAAGAATATTGCTGATGAAGATTCCAAAGAGAATCGAAACGTTTAATGATTTCTCAAGATTTTAAATAAAGAAGACATCACATCAAATGGAGTAACAAATTTATTTGTTAAAATTTTATTGCGCATCTCCTCTCGCGCTGACGCTCATTAGCCCAGATTAATTTAGTTTTTGTTGTATTTTAAAAATGATAGTCATTTAATTTTTAACTTCGTGGATAATTTTTCTTTGATGTTTCATCAAGACTTACTATAATCTAGCCGAGTTTTACTCCTAGAATGTTATACAAACGTACGTTAAGTAGAATTAGAATCTAATTAGAAAATCGAATGAATCAATTGAATTGAACGGCATTCACCTCGAGGAAGTCGAAAACGTCGGTGACAAGATAGTCGGCAGGTGCCAAGTCTACCCCGTTTTCTTTGCTCTCATTTGCTTATCTCTTTCTGCCGCCCCCCCCCTCTCTCTCTCTCTCTCTTCAATCGTCGCTCAATCGCTTCATTTCTCTCACGCTCGTACACGCTCGAAGGAAATGTCAAGTCGGCGGAGCCGTTTCCATGGCTGCTATTTTTGCCAGGTGGCCGATGCCCGAGACTAACTAACCGTCCGTCCGCCATTTTCCCACTCGACGTTTTTGGTTCAAGATTAATTAAATGCGTCTGGAAATAGTTACGGTCGTCGGAGTCGCGAACGGACCGCGGAAGCGAAGGGCGCGGGCGAGAGAGTCCCACTGGTAGACTTCACGCACGGTTGGGTATCCGCAGCGCGCGATGTTAATCTTCGCACGCACCTCTTCTGCCAGGAGCAATGAGAGCAAATTAATAGTATACTTAGGTCGCGATCGAGACCTCGCGAGAAATTTCTTGGCAAATTTTTATTCTACTCTAACTATTATTACGTTGTTTCATTACTGTTCTTTCCATCTGCAAGCTAGAATCTAATTATAGAAGAACATAATATTAAACTGTCGGGAATTTATAATAAAAGTATCATCAGTATGAAAGATAAAAGAAGATAAGACTTCAAAAATTTTAGATACAACGAATGAGCAAAGTCTATACATTTCGATTTGGTATAATTCTAGGAGTGTTGATTCGGTATAATATCAATGTTTTTACTCCATTAGTGTTTCGAAGCCACGACAGCGACTTGAGAATAGGCAAGTGCTGCAGAATGAAAGTGACCAGGGATGTTTCTAGACGAACTGAGGATGGACCAAGACTTTGGGACGCTGGGTCACGTTCAAACTGAATGGACCTGGAGGCTCATTCATAATCGATACACTTGCGTGATTTCAACCTGGCCGACGGTGCCAACGAAAATTCATTGAGCTACGAGATATTCCAGAAATCTTCACCTCCCGAACGAGATATCAATTCGTTTCTGCAGGTCAAGCATTGCGCCACCTTTACAGGTCCAGAATCCAATTTAATATTAGAAATTACTTTTGAGTAAAACCAATGAATAACAGTGTTTCTAATACTCCAAATAAATAATTCATCACCACCTTCTAGTACTAAATGTATAAAGGCATCTCGCAGCACAGAGTCTCTTATTGTATTTTCAGCAAGGAAAACAGAATCTTTGTATATTTTTCTTTGCATATATTATGTACTGAAATTTTACTTCTGAAAAGTAAGTCTTGTGTGCATTTATGTAAGACTCGAAGTTCATGGAGCGTAAACGTTAAATATTGATGATATTTGCGAATACAGGACCGGCGTCATAATGTCGCACGTGTTTCGAAGGGAGAACAGTTAAGGCCCACAAACTAGCTAAAGATAGCAGTCGAAGGGGTCACTTTGCGGTTCCTTCTCTCTCTCTCTCTCTCTCTCTCTCTCTCTCTCTCTCTCTCTCTCCTTTTATTTCCTGACCTTCTTCGTTTTCTCTCGCCCTCTCTTACTTTTAAGATCGCAATTTATAGAAGCACTCGGCACCTGTCACCTTTCCGCGGACTCACCGAGGACACGCGCATTCTGCCTCCATCCCGGCACCAATCACAGGAATAACCGACGGAATAGCCTCGTGTCCGACGGAGAAGAAACAGCGGCAAAGGAGCAGAAAGGACAGAATACTTTGAAACATCTCGCCGCATCGCAGTTTCAAAACAACGCGCGTTTGAAGCGACGAAATGTCTTCTAGAGAAACTGGAGGAAGAAGATTCCATCTTCCATCAACCGTGTTATTTTGAAGAGGTATTACCCGAGAATTTATCACAAGACGAAGACTCGAGAATTGAAGAAACAATTATCTTTTTGCTTTTGTTATTCAATGACGAAAAAATAACTTTGCGCTAGTCTCACAAATTCAGTATTCGTAAAAGATTTCTGAAAGTGTGCAACAGTATTACTTCTCGCCATTCAACGTGTATCTAACGAGATGGATACCGCAAAATTTACAGTTATAATTTTGTTTCTTGATATTTGTCAACATACAGGTCATTAAATCTATAACAAAAAAATCATCATAATTAACTTTTAGCTATAAAGTCAAAACAGAGCTAGGCATTTGAATACTTGTATTTAAAATACAATATTAGAAATACAATTTGTATTTCAAATATTAAGATTGACAGTATTTTGTATTTTATATTTCAAATACTTTAATGATGTATTTTGCCTAGTCCTGATTAAAGTACACGTTAAAGAGTGAGTGTAAAGAAATAAGAGTTACTGTCTCTTCTAGAAACTCTAATGCAAGTATTATAAAATAAAATTTCTGCGTAATGTCGTAGCGTTTCAGATTCATTGAAAAAGTTCAACATTAGGTATACATATATTGTCGTAATTAAAAGTTTAAAAAAAAATAATTAAAAAATCAGCGACCAAATAACGAGCAATATAAGATGTTTTGTTAATATATTATATTTAATATAAATTTAACATATCAATATATATAATTATCAATATATAAATTATAATATAAACGTTTCGGGTACAAAGAGCCTTCCTCAGTAAATAAGTTAACATATTTCTTTCGCTTTACAACTATTATAAATTAAAAAACATCCCATGTCAATTATTGATGATAAATACTGGTGAACCATGTCAGAACTTCAAAAGATGTACAAATTAAAAATGCAAACTCAATTACTCGTTTAACGGAGAGAATTACGTTTAGTCCCATAATGTAAAAATTTCTTCAACAATTGATTTATATAATGGTACGACAACGATTTCCTCAAAGGTTTTTATAAAAATAAGTAACGATAATATTCGACATAACGTTACATATCGTTATTGTTAAAACTAAACGAATAAAGAGGTAGTCAAAATGTGATGAGAAATTGTAAGAAAACTATTGGGCTAATCTATTTTATTTTTTTTTATTTCAAAGACTCTTAAGGAGTATAAAATGTATAAATAAATTTAAAAAATAATTAAAAACATGGCGGCTGCGTTCAGTGGCGTAGAACGTGTTTTTTTTATCGGGTCAAACGGTGGGCATGATTCAGCTAGTAAGTAATTCTTATCTGAAACAAAAATTTAAAATTTTGTATCATTTTTTAGAATCATAGTTATCGTGTTACGAGAGGAATTTGAGAAAAAAAATTACGGAAATGGTTATAATTTGAATGAATTGGTCGTAATGTTCACCAAAAAAATTGTCTATTTTTTATTGCTATTCGAAAGTGGTTAAATTTAATCAAAAAAGCTCTCGTAATACGATAGCGAATCTAATTTAGAATACGTATGCCAAAAATAAAGTTAATCGGACGAACAGTGAGGCAGTTATCCTGCCCACCGCGTTCAGAAAAATGCTGTTTCGAGAAAAACGCGTTTAAAATTTTGCAAGGATAAAATAAAAAATTTTTACTTACGCTTAATCAGCGATGCCTGCACCATAAAGTTGGCCCTCCTCTGCAGTATGACTCTCTTCTGACTGCAATCTGCTCTATATTTCGACGACAATACACCCTACCGGTAACCGGTTAGAACTCTGACCTGCGGAGCGATCTGACTAGGTTCGTTAAAGCAGCTGTAACTTCGTCAATAATTCGAATATCGAACTCGTTCTGGTCTTAAAATGTTTCTAAGATATGTATCTTTTAAAATAAGCGAAAAAAAAAATCGATTTTTTGAAGCTGAGAAACATATGTGAGCTCTTAAATACAAATATCGTTTTATTGAAAAACATTTCTATTTAAATATATTTCGAAAGAATTATTGTTATGTCAGTAACCTTAAGTACAATTTGAAAGAGCTTCGAAGTGTTAAAAGATTAGATACATTTATAATCTTCAGCAGGCGCATGGATATCGACGCATTTATCATGTCTCGTTACGCTGTACGACACGTGCGACACCCAGTTCCTGATTACAACACTCGTTAGTACACGGAACAGCGAGCGCGACGTTAACAGGAAGCGCGCATCCGCGTGACCCGCAACGGGCGCCATACCCTTTAAGTATTAACAGCGGCACTCGTTCTACGTGATCCTCGTGCTTACAACGCGATTCCGCGCTGTCGATCGCGCGATCTTCCGTTCCATAATCATCACGTTTAACGTTAATGCGTCGACGACGATCGAAGACGTGCGTAGATCCGCACGTCGTAGGAAGCGAGACCGCTCGCTGAACGATTCGACGCCAAGCCTGTCGAGGCTCGGGCTATAAAATAGATATATAGCACCTCGGAATTACCAAATTTATAAGTGGGCCGTAAATCAATTCGAAAATGATCCCGACATTAAATTAACAAGATGGGAAGTTCGATTTCGACCATTTGAGTAATAAAAAGAGTGACGTATCTTCCTATCTGTTGAGCGCTGCGCTTTAACGAAATTTATCGTTTCCTTTGTGCGTGCCGCGACGCACTGTAAAGGGAACGAAGACGCAGCCTTGGATGCACCGATGTCGATCGGCGTCGATTGCAGTTGGGAACCGTCTGAATTATTTGCGAGCCTGGCGACGTCTGGGACAAATATGCCACCCTCGCGCCGTTTACGCGTCGAAAGCAAACACAGACAGCAAAAAGCAATCTCGGTCATAAAGGGCGATGCGTCTACCGCGCACGGGTTTGTCGTCGTCGCGTCGAAGTAAAGAACGTTGCGACGCTATAACCGTACGACACTTACATAAGCCGTAGACTTGAGACGTTTACTTTGAAGATTAAACGACATACAGTAGAACTCGAAATAACCGATTTTGTATTATAACGTTTCGTATTATCAGCGTTTTTTAACCTTTTTTAATTCGCGAATGATAAAATTTGTCATTTTTTATTTTATCGTATTAAAAGTGATTTTACTGCAATGATGATATCGGTTTAAAATAAGAATAAACACAATATAATTTAGACCATTTCCGAAATATTTTTACTTCGTGTCTTATTCGCTTTTTAAATTTATTTTTTAATTTTTTCTATGATATTATAGTTACTCTATAATTAGTTACTATATCGAAATTACATTTTTAATATTAATATTCCAAAATTTTAATGAGGTTTAAAACATTCAAATTCATTTTTTGGAAAACTTTATTTTCTGTGTTGTCATTATATTGTAGAGGTAGTAAATGATCGATATGTATCTATGTACACACGTATTTGATATTTCTGTATTATATTTAATATATATAAAAAAAAAAGATTATTATGTTTCATTTTTTTGATTAAGATTTTAGGAAGAACAGAGTTGACTATATAAATAAATAAAAATAGAGTTAAATGATAGATATTTATTTTAAAGATATAATTAAAATATTTTCTATCTAAAATTTTTTTATAGAACAAAATATAATTTGGAAACAAAAACGTGAAGAGTGAAAATTTGTATGTACGTATGCACACATATATGTACATATATAGAAAAAATTGATTGACCTCCTAGGAATCTATCATTAACTGGTGGTGTCAAGGTAAGTCTGAAATACTTTGAATAATATATAATATATTTAATATATATTGCGTTTATAGTCCGGGAAAACAATTCTGCGCGCAGAATTCGAAGGAATACAAATATGGTATATATGCAAGTAATGCAAGTATATATATATAGTCTATACAGTATAATATATAATAATTCAAGATTGAATTATATTTAAGCATTAAAATATCCAGCTTCGACCGTTATATAGGTATTTTAATTTCTAGTATTGATTATGTTCTCACATATGCGGTCTAAAATAGAGATTCTTAATAATATGTAACGAGAAGTAACCACTACGGGCATTACGATGTACACATTTGGGGCATTACTGAGCATTAGTGGGGCATTAGTGGACATTGCTTATAAATACTCACTAATGTCCAGCTAATGCCCCGCTAATGCCCAGTTATGCCTCAAATTTGTACACCGTAATGCATAGCATTATTACGATGAACACTCACTTCGCACAATCTTAAATTATCCAAAGATCTTGATGCATTCTCGCCCAAAGCAGCATGGGAAATCTGATCAATGAGTATCCTTTACCGCACTGAAAAAAAGAATTAGCTGCTGCAGCAAATTAGATGGTAAAATATGGCATAGCATTTTTTATTGGCTGGAGCAACCAATTTTTGGTTGCAACAGCCAATTTTTGGTTGCAACAGTCAATTTTTGGTTGCGTTAGCCTATCCGCAATGTCAGTATAAGATTTTGATAGGTTAGCACAGTAAAAAATTGGCTGCAATCAATTAAAAATGCTATGCCATATTTTGCCATCTAATTTGCTGCAACAGCTAATCTTTTTTTTCAGTGCGGATTTATTAAAACATCTGGATGCACAACAAATATGTTGCCTCACCAAAATATATAAAATCCAAATCTACAACAAGAGAATTACATTATTAATGAAACAGGTATTTCTGACTTCCGTACTATCATTTTTAACAATGAAGCGTTTATTAATTCAAAGCTTATTCCTGACAATATATACAATGCTTTTTCTTACAATTTTACATAGATGTTTTAATAAACCCGGTAAAGGATACACATTGGCCAGATTTCCCATGCTGCTTTGAGCGAGAATGCATCAAGATCTTTGGATAATTTGAGTTCATCGTAGTAATGCTGTGCAAGATTCAAATAAAAATAGTTTAAAAAATGCTTCTCCATTTAATGCTTTCCTCATTTCAGTAGGTACACTTTGAGCCATCAGATATATTAGGGGTAGGTCATCAGAAGAAAGTAAAAAGAGATGCGATACCATCACGTTTTTGCCATTATCCCTCTGAGAATTTTTGCAAGTTGCAAGCAGGAAAGCGGAAGAAAGAGGAAGTTCATGTGCGTAATATTAAAGTAAAACTAAATACTTCAGAGAATTTAAATCATAAAATCAATATATGTGGAATGTTCCGATATGTAACTTCTATTATCCGACTCCTACTCGATTATTTTACTCATGGACGGTTCATATTAAGATTGGATAATCAAAATTTTACATTTATTTTTATTGTTGTACCCGTATTATATATGGTGAATTTAGTTGAACGTACTAATATCCACTAGTGCACATTAAATCCGTTGTACACTGATATAATCTGTATAAAAATAAAATACAAATATCTCATATTTCGAATTATAAAATATAGATTTTACTTAACAGCACAATAAAATGTATTGAGAATTTCATGGTTTAATCCATTTTTATGTTTATAGTTTTTCAGTATATTAACATCTTTTTAATAGAATGCCTGATTGGGCATCAAATTATTAAAATTCCTTGTCAGTTTAATTCGTGATATTACTACAATAGTTTAATTGCATTTATAAGTTCGGAAAATCAATTCGTGCCAAATGTTCGAATGACTACACATATATATTTATGCAAGTACATATATAGTCTATATAGTAATTCAGATTAAATTATTTAAACATTAAAGATCTGGCTTTGACCGTTTTATATGGCCATTGCTTATTGTTGAATTTTCAAATATACGGTCCAGTATAAATTCTTATTATTTTATAATTACATTAAACCCATATTTTTATGTCAATTTATGTACGATGGCTTTAATGTGCACTAGTGTACACTAAGTGCATCCAATCGAATTCACTAATAGATATATAAATACTTCCTAATGCGCGTGACTAAAGCCAGTCACGCGGTTTTATTATGGTAATTATGTCACAGTCGTAGTAATCATTCATTAAGCGTAAAGATGAAATATTTTGCAAAAGAATTCTTCCTTGCAGGCTTATAATGTCACGCATGCATGTAACGAAAATTAAAAATGGCCGACTGGTAAAACTTGTTTGCAAAGTACCGAGATAATTTATGTTCGCGGATTGATGGACATTAATTGAAAATAGCTGGTCCTTTCTAACCTTCCGATGACGAGTCGCTTTTCGTCTCGTAACCCCGATTCTCTGCGACTTTGTCGCGTAACGTTGGCGATATATGACGACGCAGCGACACAATCCTATTTTTGCGAGTGCACCAGACAGTTGGACGTCTTCTCCGGCGGATCTATTTGCGTATCATAGCGAGCCGCGAGCGACGAGACGTAAAATACACACGGCTGCGCGGGCATTATTAGCGCTATGCCTGTTGTCCACGTTCGCGAAATTTAATATAAAGGGATAGTTTTCGTTTTGCAGCTGTCGCCGTCTCGCAGATTTTACTCGTTTGTGCATAGAGATTCACGTGCTTTTTCTAGACGCGAGAAATCGTATTCTGTGAACGATCATTTAAACCTCTGCAAACTCATTTAGATCTTTTAAAACTTTCTGGTAATTGATTAATTTGATTATGTTAATATTTTATTATAATTGCACATGCTACAAACGTTGAACTTTACATAAGAAATCATTTTGTAAAAAAGATGGGAAGGATTAATATCGTTATAAATTTAATTAGACTTAATCGGTGACATTTATTTGTTTGTCATATACATATTTACTTAAAAGTTCTTATAAATTACGTTATCCTTTTTATTTGATGTCAGCCAATCCAGAATATCAAGAAAAAACCGTATCAGTCTGTCTATCTAAACTGTGGCGCCAGAGAGATCAGGATATTCTAATGACAAGCAGATCCTCATGTCGCTACACCAGTATCTCTTAACGAGACATGTTACGTTAATAAAAGTTAATTTCATTATCTTTCTGATCAAGAAGATTCGTCCCTGTATAATACGATACAACTTTTACTTAACGGCTGCGAAGTCAATCGTGATACCGGAGAAACATGCCCCGCGGGAGCTGAATACATCGCTTTTTAGCATTAAAGCTAATGGCTATAATAAAGGGTTTCCCCGGTAAGCACGGGCGGTTTGTCGTAACATAAAAATGTTGTAATGTGAAAATTCCCACGCGTAATTGCATGGCAGCCTCTCGGGCTTCTTTCCGGACTACCGTATTTCTTGCAGTAATTGTAGGATTTAGTTATAAGATCTGATAAAAGGAGAGAAATTGCATTGTCAAATTCTGTCCTATCCTCACGACTCTCTCTCTCTCTCTCTCTCTCTCTCTCTCTCTCTCTCTCTCTCTCCACGATAACAGAGATATCGTCCATTTGTTACTATTCCTGTAATTCGCCAGTTATACGACTAGTCTACTAGTCATGTTGTCACGCGAGAGAAGCCATTGTCGCGAATTTTACTCACATGCGATCCTGGATTTAGTGGTCGTTTACGTCAAAGAGCGCACCGCCGCGTCTTACCGGTCATATTTCTTCTCCGAGCGACACTCGAGATCTACTCTTGCTTCTCTTGAATTCCATTTCATTCCAACCAAGTAAAAAATATTTTATACTCAACAACACACAAACATGTTAAAACCAGTCCTTAAAACTTTGGTGTTAAATTTTTAACATACCCGTTTGCGATACCTTTCAAGAATTAGGCTCCTGCAGTTTTTACTATAAGCGCGCGCGTACTCGCATATAAAAAGACAAAAAAATCCTAATTATTTATTTCACGAAATCTTGTGCGGTCTGCAATGTGGATCGTTGAGGACATCATATTTTGTACATGATTTCTATTCGTCCTACTTGCAACGAAATAAACTGCATCCTTTTATACAACACCTTTAAATCTCAATATTACTAAATTTATTTAGGAAGCGATTCTGAACCTGAAATCTGTTCATTATCTCAAAATAAAAAAAATTGACAGTGCTTTAAAAGACCCTATGGAGGATTGACTTAGATTTCACGCCAACTGACAAAATTTATAAAGCAATTCCGTCCTCACTACAACGCGCCCCAGCTCTCGTAATGTATAAGAGTAATTTTAACACGCGGTTTACTTCGGCTCAGGTATCTATAGCTCGCATCGCACTCGCCATGCGTGTTTCAAGACGAGGGCGTTCGCGCATTAAGTATAGCGAGCACGTAACGTTATAGCCTGGCAAGAGCGAGACGCGCGGCTAATCTGCTATTTCTTTCCAGCGTCAGCCATGGCGAGGGGTTGCACTACCGGTCTAAATTCGCGTCCGCGTAAATCATCGTACTCACGCACGTGCGTGCCCGCGGCCACGCGCCGCGACTACACCCCCCTATACCTAGCGCGTCTTCGTTTTTATTCCTCCCGGCTCGGCTCGCGCGAGCTTCTCCGCGCCTGTCCGAAGATCGCCGTATCGCGTCGTACGTATCTCTTTACCCGTGGTTAATCCCTTTGCTCCGCTTCGCTTCGCATCGCATCGCAGGCAAGCGCGTTATACACGCTCGGGGCCGCGGCGAACGTGGGGATTTGTCCGTCACGAGACTCACGAAGCGAGAATGTACGTTGCGTTGCGAGTTGGTAGTTACAATTGCAAAACACCCGCGGCTTTAAGTCTTGTATCTACTATATTAGAAATCGTTCTGTCATCTTAGACGGAGAAAGAATTGACCAATCGCATTGGTCAGTTGACTGAATTGTTCAAATGTAATTTTCCGTAGAATTTCTATACGGAACTAAGTATTTCTATACAGACTAAATACTAGATGATAACTTAAACCGGTATTAGCAGATGGTACTGGCCCAGTCATTTTAGTCAGTCATTTATCAGTGATGGCTCAGTGTTGGCTGACAGAACTTCGGCCGTCATTTGTCAGCCAGTCATTTGCCAGTGATGGCCAGTATTGATCGACAGAACCTTTGTCGTTAGTTGATAGTCGTAGCGTTGGCTAAGCATTGGTTTCATTGTACTGCTGGCGACCTTTTGACGACTTTTGTTAAGGGAATACCGGACCGAACTTGATGGATGTCAATAAGACTTTTTAATTACAAATTCAGTTTTTTATCAATACTAGAAATTTAAAATGCCTATTACTGTCGAAGCTGGATCTTCGTTGCTTAAATAATTCAATCTTGAATTACTAATATATACTATAATATATATGTACTTGCATATATACCATATTGTAGTCTTTTTCAAACTGCGCGCCGAATTATTTTTCCGGACTAAATAAACACAATTAAAACTACTCTAGTAATCGCGAATTAAATTGACAAGCAGTCCCGGCCGAGGTAATATTTTTCGCAATAAATTTATTAACAGTTTTAACATATTAACATCTTTATAATATATGCTTGATGGTAGCAACAAATTATTAAATTGCTTGTCAATTTAATTCGCGATTACTAGAGTAGTTTTAATTGTGTTTATTTAGTCCGGAAAAATAATTCGGCGCGCAGTTTGAAAAAGACTACAATATGGTATGTATGCAAGTACATATATATTATAGTATATATTAGTAATTCAAGATTGAATTATTTAAGCAACGAAGATCCAGCTTCGACCGTAATAGGCATTTTAAATTTCTAGTATTGATTCTCACATATACGGTCTAAAAAATAAAGATATTGTTCAGTCTTTTATATTATCTTTCTGTCTCACTCAAACGCATACACCTATCTTTATCTAATGCATTGTAGCACCATCTCTTACAAGATTGAGTATCTACTGGAGACAATGCTGCCAAAGTCTGTAATTACTGCTCTATTTACCGTTCGAAATCTTTAACAAGCATATAACACGTGAATTACGTTCAATCTATTCTATATTTTTTTCTAGGCTTTCAATCTTAGTTCTACAAATCAAGTGTGGATGTCCACTAAAGAGGCCTGACTCGAAGCTTTTTGGTTGGCTGTAGCGTTTCGTCCTGGTCCTACACTACTAGACTCATCAGTAAGGCGATATAGTGTGGGACCTGCCTTAGACGCCTGGAATGAATCCAGAATGATGCTCTATTTTAAAGGGAATTCACGTGGCTGTGGTATTAACGCGAATCCGAGTAAGTCCCGTGGACCTCTAGTGGCGAGTCGCCACACAAGTATTGTTCGTTCAAGTAAATGAAGTAATCTGGAGGTTCGCTAGATACTTGTGCTACTCATATGAATATGAAACTTTGATATCAAGCAAATTTTGACCTCAGGTGACTGCTATACGAGCCAAAAGTAAGTGAATTTTTTCATTTTCGTGTGATTTTCTCGTGAAACTCGCTCTATTCTACAAATTAATCCTATTAATTCTATTCTATTAATTCCATTAATTTTATTAATTGCGTTACTTCTATAAATTCTATAAATTCTATAAATTCTATTAATTCTATATAAATTCTATAAAGTCTATAAATTAATTCTATAAATTCTATAAATTATAATTCACCATATTCTATAAAAAAATTTTGCAATCCGTAAAGCCAGTTTGAAAATTTTAATTGCATTGTAATTCGTGATAATTGTTGTCGCTCCCTTAATTCTGTGAAATCTAGAATAAAACAGTAAACAATCGGTAATATGAAATCAGATTAAGAAATAATGAATCGACACAAATAATAAATAGAGATTACTGAAAGATTAGAGTAAAGAAAAATCGGTTTTTGGAAGAAAATACTGAGAGTGGCGAAACAGATGGAGAATTAAAAACAAAAAAGACAGAGATAAATGATGAAATGAGATGAATACATCGGAGGGATCGACAGGTCGACTCGATCGACAGGTAAGAGTTAAGGAATTAAATTCATTTATAAGAACGAGGGATCGTTATGACATAAATAAACTGTGTAATACGTAATTTAATTCATTGTTGAATAATCTTAAAGACTCGTTATTAGTTTACATTATTGTGTTTTATCCTGATACTATTAGAACTTACAATTCTTTCACATCCAAGATTTTCATCGTGTCCACAATAAGACTTAACGAGAGACTGCTTCTCTCGTCGCTTCGCAATCGAGCCTTTTCTCTAAAGATTTTTTAAATTAAAACTTTTTAAAATTTAAGACATTAAGGCCTTCACTTTTTATTCTCTTAATTGATCGTTTGATTAATGATCGAGCAATGATTAATGGTTGTCAGTGGCGACGACAATAACAGTTATAATAATGACAATAATAACGCGTAATGAGCGCGCGGCTTTTTACCGGCTTTACTGGCTCTAATCATACAGATGCATGTTGCGATATTATCGTGGAGAAACGGCATCTCGTCGCGGGTACGCGTCGCTCACGCGCTCCGGCGAGAAAAAACCGTGGAGAACGATTAAAAGTCCAGGTCGAGGAGCTCTCGTGCGCTTAAGCGCAGCCGGTCGTGGCACGTGAGCGGTGCTCCGCACGCACGCATGTGAGCACGTGCGTGAGCGCGATGATTTACACGGTACGCGGATTTAGAACGTAACCCGCCGGTTGTTCCCCGGGCGTGCATGCGTGCGTGCGTGCGTGGCATACACCACGCACATACACCACGAACATGTTCGTGCGTACAACATTTTAAGTGGGCGTTAAAAATAACGTTAGCCCACGAGGTAAAAAAGCTCATTATGTAATGCATGCTATATTAAGTAACGCATTATCGAACTCTGTTCAGTTTGAAATGCAGATCTTGAGCTAAATATTGCCGCTTTCGATGGAAATTATGAGTCTCGTATATCCTTTGGGGATTCTTAATTCCAAGTTAAGATTCACGCGATAATTTTAAACCCAAAAAATTGAGCTTTTTTTACGCTGGAAAGAAAATAACTTCGGATTATTATATCGAGCCTTGAAGATACGATTACTTTCGAATAAGAGGCAGGTATTATTCCCCTTGATGTCAAATCAAATTGATGTGAAATCACATTCAAACGGGATATTCACGTATTTATGGCGGGGAAAGCGTATCCTATTTTTTTTTTCTGAACGCGTCATTTCGACGCACTGCAGTTCTTTGTAACGAGCGTACTTTTTCTTCGAGCGAGAACCCCTTCGCTACTCGGAAAAAGGAAGCGACGTTAATGTCGCACGACCCGGCTGGTAGACAGTGCGACCGTGGAGGACCTTGCCCGTCGTCTGCCCTTCATGTGTTTGAATTTAGAAGAATTTAGTTCCACGAAAGAGACTGCAAAGGGGGTTTCACCAGCAGTCCATTTCCACGTGCTGATCATTTCGTGTCACCCTTGTCTAACACGAAAGATGTCTCTCGATCCCTCGAAGCAACATGTTCTTGACTAGATACAGAATTATTTTTAGGATAATTTTTCTGTGATATTGGATGATATTTTATAACACAATTTAAGTTTGCACATCGTCATTTCTTTGTTTCAGTTAAGTAACACAAATAAAAAAAATGTGATTTCGAATAATAACTATGAATTAGTTAAGTAAACGTTATCTTATCAATCATCAAGAATGAACTAATGTCATAAAAAAATTGTCAAAATAGTCACACAACTAAAAAAGTGTTATTTAAAAAAATATTTTTAAGATTTTTTGTTAACTTGATAGAAAATTATCGATTGATCAAATATATCGACAAAAAGAACATTTAACAATAATGATATTCTTATTAAGTATAATTTTTTTTGTCGATATTATTTGATAAATCAATAATTTTTTGCCAAGTTAAAAAATAGTTCTTCCTTTTTCCTGGGAAATTTTTTGAATGATGTTTTTTAAAATAAGGGTAAATTTATATGTACATGAAAAAACTTACTAATAACTATAAACAATAATAAATTAATAATTGAATAAGAAATTAAAATAAAATAAATTAAATTACTAATAAGATAATAAGAGAAATTTAATAATTTTTAATTTATTTATATTATAATTTAAGAAAAATATTAAATTGTAGATTAAAAAATTTTTAATTAAATTTAAATAGTATATTATATAAATAAGATAACAAATATATTGAGATGCGCGAATATCGAATTTTAATGATTATTTATACGTAAAAATGTTTAAAAAGGTAGAAAAAGACTAATAATATACGACGTACTCTAATAATATACGAACTCTTTAATATATTATACCGTAGCGATATTTTAGCGCGTAAGGTCGTCGTTCCCCGCAGAGCTATTCTCTTCCACATATCGCCGTGCTCGTTTTGCCCGTGGCGAACAGAACATAATGAGGGAAGCGAGAATAGTCCTTAGAAAATGAAGCAAGGAGAATCGCTTCAGGAAAAGATGCCTCTCGAGTGCCCGGAGAGATGACTGACGAATGTCGCTAATGAGAGAGCGCGCGTGCGTTCCGTATTTTCCTCCTTCCTGAATGCGAACCTTTGAAAATTCGGTTAACGACTCGAGCGAACAACGAGCCCCCGTCTCTCTGTTTCGCTTCCAAATTCCTATAGTCACGAGTTCCCCAGTGCTTTCTTTTTTTTTCTCCCTACAGAGATGCGCGAGAATTAGCCGTGCAAAACGCGAAGCAATCTTTACCTCGAGTCATTTGAAGCGCGAAGTGGGAGGTATTTTCGTCGCGCGTATATATTTTCCTAAGAAAAATTGCCGAATATTCGGCGTCCCAGGTTTTTACGATGGCATAAAGCACTAGCGAGCTCTCTCCCGGCAATAGGTGGTGTCATTTAGAAATCACGGAGGCAAAAAGGAAGATTCGCTTTTAATGTGTCCCCCGCGGGATGAAAAAGATCCATCGCGGCGAATCCCTTTTTAGATCCGCCTCGGCGATTCCTCAAAGAACGAGGAGACGTTACCGTTTGGTGTACATCGTTCTCCGAATAATATTCTCTTTTCCCCTTTCGCCGCGTCCTGATCCACGAATGTTTGATCTCGCTGGAAATAGGAAACCAACGAACACGCTCGGTTTCTCTGTTTGACATTTGCTCGGTTAGGGTTGCTTGTCGTCGGAATGTACTATTCATATTCAGTTATGCACCGCGTGTGCATTATAAAGCGAAAATTGAATACAATCTTTTTTTACATGAAAGGGTAGAATAAATTTTAAAATGCGCATTCGAACTTAAGTTATAAATCGTACGTGGGTATTTAGCGATGAGCGATATATTAGATGAGAATTTATCGGTACAAAAAAATAAACCGCTCTGTACGTGGAAAATCAGGTGATAAGCCTGTCCTGTAGATAAGGAAAACGCAAACGGATCGGTGTTGCATTTAAATGCAGCAGCAGATGGTTATACTTCACAGATGATGTATCATTCAAGATCACGTACTCGTGCGTGTACACACAAATTAAAATGCATGCAATTCATCAAAGTTACTCGCTAAAAATGTAGATATGTCATTGATAAAGATGAAACGTTCGCGTTTGAGTGTAAGCGATAATTTTATTAATTCAATCTTTAATATTTATATATATACTATCCTCCCCCTTCCCTATGGACATATTTTCCCTTTTCTGAGAAAATTAATTTTTTAAGTTGTAAAGTAAGAGAACGATAGATATAAGTGATGTCTATATACAGTGTGTTTTATAAATGTCAATATTTTAAGAGGCAAATCTGTATACTAAAATAAATAAAAAACGTTATTTGAATATATGGCCTACATACCTTAGTTTGGAAAGTTATGGATGAAGAAAATGTTCAAAGTAGGATTTGCCTCATGTATCAACATATGCTGTTGAATGGGTCCGCCTCGCTCTGTCCATCGGTTTATGAAGGCTTGACTTTTTTTTTATCAAGGTTTATATTTTTAATATTAAGAAGAATTGCGCTAATTGATAACCAGCATTGACTCCTATTGCCTGTACTGTATGTTATATATTTTTTCTTAAATTGTTTTAATTTAAGGAGTCTATAAAAACTTATTAGTTTTTTGTTAATTTGTAATTTCTCGTTAAAAATTAATTTTCTCAGAAAAATTAATTTTTCTGAAAAACTAATTTTTAACTTGACAGAAAATTATTGATTAATCAAATAATATCGGCAAAAAGAAAAATATTCTTAACAAGATTAAATGTCATTTTAGTCATTTTCGTTTTACAATTAACACAGGAATAGTCAATCGGGTCGTTTTTACACCTCAATGGCAAAAAAATGTAAATTATAAAATATTGTTTAGTATGGATATTCTTTAATATATTTTTTCTTTTTTAATAACTATTCTTTACAAACTTTTAAATATGCAATTCGAAAACCCACAAAAAAAATCTGTATTCTTTTTAAATATTATTATGATGAGCTATTTGACGTGTTTATTCTGTTTATTTATTTGATTTCTATTTACCTATTTACTTTTGTCAGAAAGTTGCCATTAAATCCATATTCATAATGTTCTGTGTAAAATATTAATAAATCGAAAAATAATAATAAACAATATATTGTTAACACATTGAATGCCATGGGGGTTACTGATGACCGGGACTCAGTTTGTCGGTGACGCCGTAGGGGACACCAGTAACCGGTGATGTCAAGATTAATATCGTAGAAACACATAATTCGAATAAACGTCAATATTTCTAAATTTTAACACAATATATACCACACGATAGCATATTCATATTGGCGCCTTGGGTAAGTTATATAATAGCGTGGCATTCAACATGTTAATGATAATTGCTTTAATTGTAATATAAAAACACCTCAGATAATCGTTTATACGTAAAAAAAATTAAGTAAAACCTCTCGGACTTAAAAAAATCATTCTTTTAGTAATTTAAAAATCTTCTTTCATATTTTAATTGTGATTTTGATGATTTACTTATTTGAATTTTGATAATTTTAACAATTTTTTATGAAGTTAAGGGGGGGTACCATCCTTGAGGCCTGAAAATGGTACTTAAATTTGGCAATTTTTTGCAGTAAACTAATAAAGTCAATCAAAAATCGTTTTGAAGGGCTTTAATATATAAAGTTTTGAGAATACAAAAAAATTTTTTTTTTATTTTCATCTCACAAAATGGCGGCGTAATAGTAGAACCATATTGAGCCTCCTTTTTCGGTGAGTGCATAAACAGTGTACACGAAACTTTGTATATCATTGGATCTGGAACAATAATCCAAAGAATTTTATTTTCTACATACTTAAAGCTATCGAAGTACGTAGGATTTTTTCAAAATATTGTTTTTTGTAAAAATGGTCAATGTTTGAAAAAAAATTACGATTTTCGATCAAAAATTTCCATCTTTAAATGTTAATAACAAAAAAGTTTTTCAATATATCACAAAATTCCTACGTAGTTATTTAGATTAAACATCTGAGAGTAATCTGTGCAAATTTCAAGTGAATCGGTTAAGAATTGTAAAAGTTATTATGTACACCGTTTTTTAAAATCTTGTTTTGAGAAAAACGCGCAGTTTTTAGTACTGATTTTTTGTTCATAAATCGGAATTGTACCTTTAGTCTGCATAAGGGATGCCACCTAAACTTATAATACGTGGCGATATCTATAGTCATCTGCCAAAACCTATTTTTGGAAATTCAAATTCTCTTTTACCTGCGGAATTGTGCTGTGCGACGCCGCTCGGAGAACTCGGGGAAGTAAAGCGATGCAAGATATTGGCTCTAACGGGATTATACAGTTAAGATACCGACTTAAAACTACTGAAATATTATTCTTAAGAGTATAAACTATAAATTTAAGCAAAAAAAATTTCGATTTTTTTGATAGTTGATAGTTGATAGGATAATGCTTACTTAACTCATTCATGGTACTTAATAACTTAAAAATCACGTTTTTTTTAGTTATGTCATTATTGAAGTAAAAATGATATAAGACGTCTTAAAAATGTTTTAATATTTCAAGTTTTAATTATTTTAATCTTGATTTTGGACAGCTGTCTTAATTAATTTGATGATTATTGCGTATACAGGGTGGGGAAAAAGTATGGAAGCAAACAATTATTTCCGAAACTATTCATTTTTCGACAAAATGTCTTAGACATAATTTTTATGGTATGAAAAG
>NW_017297483.1:121157-172872 GCF_001594075.2 Trachymyrmex cornetzi
AATAGTTTCGGAAATAATTGTTTGCTTCCATACTTTTTCCCCACCCTGTATATATGACGATTAATATATGTATAGCAATTGAATGGGTATAAGCAGAATCGCGAGATCGATTTTGACGATATTGACATTTGACGGTCACGTGAAAGCTCGACTTGTATGTAACACCGCGCAATTATGCAATTATAAGTTTCGCATCGCCTGCATAGCTGGCGAACGAAGGCCGTTTCGCTTGGATTCGATTGATCGCCGACGGGCGTTACCTCGTCTCTGGAATAATTCATGTATCCCTAAGTGTGAGAGCACACCAACGACGCCAACATAGAAAATCACCAGCGTCGATCTGGCGCCTAGTCATCGAAGAGACGTCAGATCGATCTACTCCGCGATGCATACCAATCGATGCATCCGTTCACGTAGTAACTCGAACGCGCCGCCGGCCTTTGTCTACTCTGTATGCTCGCTCAATCTTGATCCCTTCCCGATTTGCATGTCAGGCGGATTAATTTCGAAGCGATACGCTAATTTGCTTGCATTGCGCTCATGTCGCACCGAGGAACGAGGAGTTCCAGTCTTCCATAGGTAATAATCGAAGCTGTCTATGTGCAGGTAATACTTAGAGATATAAGCGGATACTATCTTAAGACAGGGAGAGAGGAAACACGCAGTCATCACGCAAGATTTAATATAGTCAATAAAATTTATTAATATTCTCATGGAGTTCTCGGGAATTTTCAATTTTGCTATATATACATATACACAATATATAAGTGGAAATATTAAACAATCATATTTTTTATATCTTTGCAGTATTGATATTTTAGTGAACCTGTATAATCCGCTTGATTCAGGTATTACGTTCTATCCGTATTTTCAAGACGGCCGATATATGTAGACACATTTGCATGCCTATATTTGACTAGGATCATCTGTAGGTCTGTTTTTTTTTTATTTCTGTACTAGACTACACTAGAACTCTCTTTCTCGCTTTGGCCAAATATCAAACATAATATATATCTATCTCACTTTAAGTTCCAAAAGTGTACACTAGTTCAGCCACAGAAAACAGACCTTATATCGTAATATTATAAACGGACGCGCGTCTAAGATACAGGCTGTCTTTAAAGTATGTATAGGACATATTTGTATCACAGTAACATATCTAACACATGTTACGAAGTTTGTACTCCATCTGACACGTGATGCTAGCGTATAAAATGCGCTTATTACATTTACAAATACTTGCCTAGTTACCGTCATTCGGAACTATCGTTTTATGTACACCAAAGTATACATAGTAGTTATGTACATAGAGAAAATCATAGTGGAAACTATAAAGGCGGCAACACTATACAAATTTGATATATACAATAAATGTATATATGAATGAATATTTTATTTTTAATTGAGAAAGTTATGGTCCTTAGGAACTAGTCTATTCAGCCCATCTATAATTTCCTATTTGAATCTTAGACCTGATTGCATCAATGTTACTTTAATTTTAAGTGATTTAAAACTCTTTCCCTTTCTGTCTCCCTTTCTATCGGCTTTAAAAAAAGAAAGAAAGATTTTTAAGTCTTGCTCAAAGTCAATTCCCTTACGAAAAAATACACTGAACTAGGCGTTAGCGGTCCGAAATGATACTTAAATTGAATGTTAACTTCCAAATAAACCTCCATCTTGAGGATTAACATTTAATTTGAATGTTATTTCGGACCGCTAATGCCTAGTTCGGTGTATTTTTTCATAAAGGAAAGTAACGTTGGTGCAATCGGGCCTCAATCATTCTTTTTTTACGTCTAATGCATCGTCTACAATACACTGAGTGTATTATAAGAAGTAAGAGTAAGAAATTGACCAGTCACAGTCAATTATTCTTCTCACATTCGACTGTGATTGGTCAATTTCTTACTCTTACTACCAAGCTTACTTCGCATATTGTAGACGGTGCATTACACACATTCTACAGGAGTATAGATACTCTAGGACATCTCAGACACATCTTGTGAACTCAAAATCCTTTAAGCTCTTCGTACATTTCACAATAACCTTAATTATGGATCCATGGATCCGGGTTCGATCCCATTCGCGCCTCACACGCGCAAAAAATTCACTTAAAAAGGAGCTTATTGCTCCATCTGTGTGATAAGTTAGAAAGCTTAAAGACTATTGTGAAATGTACGATTGCTGCATGGTCCGAGGATCGAGTCACTCAGCGCCTCGAATAAATATATATTTTTAAATTGCGAAACTATAAAATAATTTATTCAGCTTCTCGCGTAATATTAATTCTACATATAAAACTTGTATATTTGTCACCTTTAAGTTACCACTACTACGTCTTTTCTTTTGAGTGTATGCAAAGTCTTTTGTCTACATGATTACGTGACATATCAAATTGTGATGCATGATTTACGAAAAGTTATGCAAAATAGCTGATGACGGATGATGCAATTATATTATTCTTTTTTTGTTCGTGTAACGAAAGATAGCTTCAATCACACTGTTAAATCTAATATAACTTAATAGCACTTCTAGAAGAAAATTAATTTAGCTTTTTTAGAAGAAGCTATAGAAATATTTCTTCATTATCAATGATGTATCGATTAAATTATGACGGTCTTTTCCTTGAAAAGTGATACACATTAAAAGGCGCGTTGCAGGCGAAAAAATCACGGATGAAACCCATGCACGACTCTGTTCGCGTAAAATTAATTGTAGTAGTACCTGTGAAGTTCACCATCGAACATAACTCTTGTACTCTTCGGTTATGCT
The DNA here is from genome assembly GCF_001594075.2 of Trachymyrmex cornetzi. Lineage (NCBI taxonomy): Eukaryota > Metazoa > Arthropoda > Insecta > Hymenoptera > Formicidae > Trachymyrmex > Trachymyrmex cornetzi. Next base: position 123,930 of record NW_017297483.1, read on the forward strand.
CACTCTCTTGATAGTTTCGTAACCTAGAATTATCGAAAAACTAAAGCAGGCAGATTGGACGAGTCTCGCAGAGAGTCCTTTACTAAACATATGCAGTCCTTCCTCGATCCACAATATCCTAAACGCACTGAGCATACTGTCTAATCGTTGCACTTGCAATCTCGCTCTCACAATGTCCAAGGGATTCGTAATGATCGTGGTCGTAAAACCACCCAATGTGCCCGCAATCGCCTGTATACACAAGTGCGAGAACCAATTCGGAAGTAGCTTTATAAGCTCATCTACCAAAAAGGAGATACAAAAACATTACTCTTTTTTTATTTAATGACTACGAAGCAAGATTGATGATGATCAGAAAAATCATGGACTTTATTCAAAAAATTGTGTCAACCCTGTTACGAAGTACAAAGTACAATTACCTTGATAAACCGTATACAATCCCCACCAAAGGGCACTGTTAGGTACATACGCACACAAGGATGCCATGTACCCTCGATAGAAGCCACGATAACCATCTCTCTGATAAATCAATTTTATTATTTCCGCGGAGATTTGTGCGCGAGTCTTTCCAGATTCAAGGGTCAGGCCTAAGGGATTCATTCCCATCTATAAGAAACATTCGGCGTTAGTATCTCAAATGAATCATTGTTGAAGGTGCAGTAAATTTAGTAGAAATTTCCTGACTCACTTTATCTACGTACACCCTGCCGTGCTTGGTGCTATTTATGCCGAGAACCATTAGATGCTGACTGAGAACATCGAAAGGAACGACTATCGTTTGCCCAACTAAACTGGCAGCACCACCAGCAATCAACGCTTTCACCTTGGAGTCAACGCGTCCAAGGGGTGTATCTTGTCCAAGCAAATGACGTACTCCTTCATAGGTTGATACATAAAATACACCAGAGACAATTTGAATGGAGCTTATCCAGAAGCCTCGATAAAGGCCTGAGAAGCCTTCCACTTTATAAATTTTTCTATACGCATCTATCATACCTACGGAATAAAAGATATTGCATGAGAATTCGAAGGAAGATTATTTACTTTGTAAAGATGATTTATATAGAAATTAATTTGCTTAATTTGCGATCAATGTAAGATATTATTATTTCAGCTTCAATTGTACAAAGCGTTTCTTATCCAGTTAACACCACTAACAGTAATATAAAATCAATGTTATAATTTCACTCTCGACAAGTAACTATTATGTATGTGCAATATGTATATTATATTATATTTATATTTTTAAAGCCCAGTTCCACAACTCACGGTTAACTTTTAACCGAGATTCAACTTGTTTCTCATCTCTTTCTAATTCTAGAATTGGAAAGAGACAATGAATAAGTTGAATGTCGGTTAAGAGTTAACCGTGATTTGTGGAACTGGGCCTTAGTGTGAAATCCGAGGGGGTAACCACTAGCTGAAATATTGTTCCACAGATTACATGATTTCATCTGAGATTACAAATGATTTTTTTCACTACTATGAAGTAATTTGGTAAAATATACGATTTTATTTAATATTATACAATGATTTCTCGTGATTGCATATGTAATTATCGGATTATACATAGAGATTTTATATAAATTTTATAATGATTTCGAGGATTCTATCTCACGATTACATTAAGTGGTTACCCCCTCGGTGAAATCATAATATTGATGTTATGTGATGTTAGATGATGTTTTTATTGGGTTACTTATAATATTTGTATTATTCACATTTCAGTCTAGTTTAATTTAAAAAAAAAAACAGAAAGAGAAAGGGCTACGAGCCTAAGAATAATCATTAAAAATTGTAAACGTTAATAAATAAACGTGCCATTTATTAAAATACATGAAACTTTAATTTACTAGCAATAAACAACAAAACGAAAACAAACGTTTCGATCCTTGTTGGATCATTATCAATGTTAAAATAACAGTGAAATTATTACAAATAGAACATACATAAAAATTAAAATTCGCTTTCAATCGCAGTATTAAAATTATCAATAATCTCGTTCAGTATGCAATAATTGCAGTATTAAAGTTATCAAATCTCGCTCGACATAATTGTAATAAGAATGATGACACACATCCATAAGGTATTTATTTTCTATCAATTTAGCTGCTACTAAATTAAATATATATATATTTTATGTTTATACATCGTATTATACAACTTCAATTCTTATTAATGGTTTTTATTGTATATTTTTTATTATATATTACTTTTTTATTTCTATTCTTTGTTTCTTAGTTTGTATTTTGATTGCTATTACTGATTGCTTATTTATATTACAATTTTGCATTATATTTGTACTTTTTAACAGAAACAATTACATTGTCTATACTCTATATACATAATTAGAGGAATATATTATTTCCGATAACATCATTCTTATTACAATTACTACATGCTGAGCGAGATTATTTGATAACATTAATACTGTGATTACTGCATACTGAGCGAGATTATTGATAATTTTAATACTGCGATTGAGAGCGAATTTGAATTTTTATATATGTTCTATTTGTAATAATTTCACTGTTATTTTAACATTGATAATGATCCAATAAGGATCGAAACGTTTGTTTTCGTTTTGTTGTTTATTGCCGGCAAATTAAAGTTTTATATATTTTAACTAAATGACAAGTTTATTTATTAACGTTTTCAATTTTTAATTTTTAACGATTATTCTTAGACTCGTAGCTCTTTCTCTTTCTTTTTTTTTAATTTATTGAGTCTTATTATTATTATAATCTAGTTTAATTTATTATTATTTAATTTGTGTGTTACCATTGTACATGTGATTTTGTCTTTGCACTTGGAGGCGAGTCTTGATCACTGTCAGGGGATACAAGCAACACCTGACCGAGAACGAGGACAGCATGCTGAGCGGGAAGAATTTCGTCTTGTCCATCATGTCCCACTCGATAGTGCGGATGAACGGTGTTGCCTCTACTGCAGACATCTCTCGAATATGGACAAATATTGTAGCTCGTAGCGATAGATGGATCAAACAGAGAGACTCGCCGAAGATTTGGCCTAACTTGATGCCGCATATCTCATCGGTGTGTTATGAGCATTAACGTCCAAAATCCTGTAAGTTCACAAATTTGTAATTACTAATAATTTGGGCAAAGTCAGAATTGAGAGTATAATTAATGTGACCAGACATTCTATTTTTGGAGTGATGTTTCGCTGTCAAAACATGTCAAAATATGAGAGAGAATAATTGTATTGTTTTTTAAAATTATTATTATTGTATTTATCATTCTCATGCATTTTCATTATATTTTCCTCCATATTCTCTCCTGTTTTTTGTAGTTGAACTAGTGTACATTTCTTGCACTAAAAGGCCTGTTTTTTTTAGAACTCTTTGAATTGATGCACACGATACAATAAATTAAAGTGAAACTTACATTTGTTTCATTTCACTTCAACTTACTGCACTATTATATGCATCAGTTCAAAAAGTTCATCAATAAAGAACCTAAAATTAAATAGGTATATGTTTGAAATTTGACGAAAGTGAGAAGAATAAAGTTCTTATGCAGTCGAGTACACAGTAAAAAAGCCTATGAAATATCAGAAAAAATCAGAAAGTTTTGACTTGTTAGAGTGTCTTTGAGGTTAGGTTAACTTCAAAAGACTTCTTGAGTCATGTATTCACATAATTTGTATAATATATGTATACTGCATAAATGAATTTTAACGCTGTAGATGAAAGATTTCTGCCATTATTTCGAAATACGTCTTCAACGGGTTGTGCTATGTCATTATAATTGCGAAATATCAAAAGCATCATTTCGGAGTCGATCAATTCGACAATGAAAATGACAATTTTTGCAAGGAATTTAATTGAATTTAATGAATTGTGCCGTAAAACAATGAGATTAACAGTAGAAGAAATTCAGCAACATTCAAGGCATGATAATTAAGAATAAAATATAATATTTTACAACACTGGAACAATCCGTTACTCCGAAATTCTCTTCGTTGCTCCAAAGTCCAAAACATGAGTATATCTGTATTACTTTCCTATCACAGTTATGAGCTGGTTATGAGAAATTTGTTAAGCAATCTTTTTGAATTCTTGTCAATAGCGGTGGATGTAAAAATGTTCATGTCTAACAAATTGGAACAATTAGAGATAAGTAAATTAGTTATTACTGTCGATTTTAATTAACATATTATTATAACATAATTTAAAAGTATTAACATTATTATTGATAAAGCAATTACACAGGAAAGTGTAAGTCATTCGCAAAAATCGTTACTTACAATGATGTAATGTGTTACCCGAAGATAATTTACTCCAAAGTCTTCTCAATGTTTGCCTCTGTACTGTCGAGAGGAAAATTTAGATGTTTACAAAATAATCGACATAGTCAGTTGTTTTATTACGCACGCGTTTAGTGTATTCCTTAAAGCAAATTCATTTTCATTCACAATATTTCGCGACTACGAAATTATTCGAGTTAGCAAATCTATGAAAAATGACGGTCCATCCACTCGGCAAGGTTGTTTTGTTGCGCACGCGCTCGGTACTCTTCTGTATTTCTTCTTGGTAGTGACATCTCAACGAAAATCCTGGATGTTACGTGATGTTACTTATCTATAGATGTACAAAGCGGTAGCACCTATTATCATCAATAAACATCTTAATTACTAATTCATTACACGACGAACATGAAAACATTTTTTTCCTCAACGAAATCTCGAGGCAACAATAACTTCTCTGCGAACAATAATAAAACTAATAGTCCCCTTTGAGTAAAAAATTTAATAGTAATATGATAAAAAAGTTTCACACAGCACAGATCATTCCAGAAATATTGTAGTAACATTGCAAATATTGCAGCAATGTTACTGCAAGTTTCTATACTGAATGGAATAGTTTAATTTTTATTTAATTTGATTTTCTATTTAATTTTGAAATTATATTTATTTAATTGAGATAAACTCAAATTTTGTCATCTTAGAAATACATCGATGAATAAATATTATATTGTTTATATATCTTGCTTTTAGTTACAGTTTTGCAACTTATCGAATGAATTAAAATGAAACAAAAAAAGTTATTTTTATATATTATAATTACACACGTACACATTTTTTCCATACAGCACAAGAAGCTTGCAGAAACATTGCAATATTGCTGAAATATTCCAATATTGCTGCAATATTGCTGGAACAATCTGTGTTATATGGGTTAATTAGTTGGCACAAAATCTATCGTGACACAGGTTCAATAATTTTTGCTAAGAATCGCTTTAAATCCTCAAAGATTTTTTTAAATCGTAATGTATACAATTTAGAAAGAAAGTTAACGTTTTTTATCACCCATGCAGTACTTTATTCGAGAGACATCCTGCGAACGTTCTGAGGATGTCTCTCGAATATATTCATAGGATATAGAGACGTCTTCAGGATGTATTTAGGGCATTCTTAGCAGTCCGTGCTGTATGAGCATTAAGCAGCTAGCTTATTCCATCCGAGTTGCTTGAACGCTCACGTTGGCCTAGGCTGATTTGAAGTTATATTAAAAACGTATCTCTATTCGCGCGCGCGAATATCTCGATGGCGATCGAATCGAATTTGTTCGAAGCTCGAGCTGAGAGAGCCCGTGGTCCTCTCTCGCGTGGAGGTTTGTAGCATCATCCCTTCGTTGATCATCAAGCTGGTATGTCGCCAATGAGTTTCAGGCTCCGCCCAGCGCCCGGTTAGGTAGTGGTCGGCAAGGAGGCGAAATACGCGCAGGACTGAGTTCTACGTCACATCGGGGGCGTACACCGGAGCTCGGAGACAACCCCCGGCCGCGAGGGTGGCTCACCCCTCTGTTCGCGCCGAGATCAAATCACCCAATTCAGTGCTATCTTCGATCTTCGCGTTGTAACACCGGGCGACGATTGAACTCGCGTCGCGCAAATTCGATTGCGCGTTTTTTTTGCAATTTCGAATTGGTGATCCTGTTTGTCTATAGTGAGGAATTTTCGACTCGATAACGATTGATCGGAAGACGAAACAACGAATTGCGAAGTTATGATGAATCTTGCCGATCAGGAGGTGCCTGCCGCGACGACAGAATTGGCGGGCTTAGTAAGTAACTGAAAATTTATTTGTTATTTGAAAGATAGAATTGAATTTCTAAAGATTTTGTGATCTTTGTTAATTGAAAACAAAAAAGTTTTTTTAAATTAATGATTAGTATCTCGTAGGAAATCTAGTAAATTTGTAATATTTGATTGATTTGTATTAGATTTATAAGAATCTTGTTAATAATATATAAATTGACGTGTTTATGTTTTTTATCGTGTTTATGTAATTTATAAAGAAATAATAAATTTTTATTTAAGAATTAATATCTTCTCGAAAAGTCAAATAAATTTGTAACGTTTGATTGATTCATATTGAATTCTTATTAATAACATGTACTTAACGTGTTTATTATATATTAATTGATAAATTAGATTTATTAATTGATAAAAAAGATTTATTATGTGAAAATTAACATTTCGAAAAAGTCAGTGAATTTGTAATATTTGATTGCTTTGTATTAATCTATAAAAGTCTCGTAAATAATATACGCAATTAATTTATCACAATTTTTATTAATTGATTTATTAATTGATAAAATTGATATTTTTAAATTTAAGGATTAGCATCTCAGAAAATCAGATGAATTTAATATTTGATTGATAATCTTGTTGTGCGCGAAGAGATAAATAAGTTGATAACTTAAATATGTAGATGATATTGGGTTCGCAAATAAGTTCGTTTGGTTTTGTTAGCTGAAAATTGTAAATACAATATTTTCGTTAAAATTGAACGAAATTTAAATTAAAAAAAGTTTTTAATGTTTAAACTTCTACTTTAAAAGGTTGCTATATTTTTTGAGTATATGTGAATTTGGTAATTTTTACATATAAAAAACTACGAGCTGAAAAAAAAATAAAAAATTTTTTTCTCACTTTGAGGACTTGTTACGTGCCCAAAAAAATTTGCAAACACTTTTACGATCTGACGTGAAAGCTTGAAGTTTTTCCTCAAAATTCATCTTTAAAAAATATTCCTATGATTTTTGTTACTGAGTTACTCGCGGATTAAATAAAAAAGCATTCTGACTTTGATTGCTTATAAATTCGGTAAAGATCATCGTATCGCAATTAAAAAAACAGATTCTTAAACTTTGCTCTAGATGATATAGTTGCCAACTTTAAAAAAAAAAACAGAATAAAATTTGTTTCATTCCACTCTAAAAAACCGAACAAACTTATTTGCCAATCCAATTGTTTACATTAAAAATCATTCTTTTTATGAATCAAACAGAAATATCGCATTTAAAAATAAAAGACTTATCTTCATCATATTATATACACATATTTTTTTTTATTTTAATTCAGATTGGTAATAGAAAAATTACAACACCCTATCTGAGAAAAAAAAAAGTGTAAATGATAATCTTTATTCGTCAATTTATTTCTAGGCGATAAAATTTATTTTTTATTAGAACATAACATTAATTGCAGTTACCTCACTAGATAAAATAGAATATATTCAAAAATTAAAAGAAATTATTTCATGTTTAACTACAGAAATAAAACGAAAAGATATACAGAGAGGCTAAATCATAATTGATTATATTTATCGGAGTTACAAGTAAATTCGACTGCTTTTCTCCACTGCACTTTTCTTTGGTGTTTCTACTTAAATTCGTGAAACGACATAGCGTTACGTTAATAGCGTCCAAGAAGGTGCAGCATCAAAACGTTGCCGGTCACGAAGGTGTTTAAGACCCATTAAACACCGCCGCATTAAGAGCCGCTCCGTTTGATACGGATATCCGACTTCCTCGGGGCCGACACAATAGAGTTCTCGGCGAGTGGCACGAGGTCCAGGGTCATCGCGCGTACAATGCGGCCACTCGAGAGATGATCGCTCGGTCGGGTGGCGAATTGCCGCGGCACGCGCCTCCACGCTCCGATGGCTCGTCCCACGGGTGCCACCCCTTTTGTGTCCTCTAAACACGTAATTGTCGCCGTTACTCCTCGCGTGCGTACGTGCGTGCGTGCCACCACCGTGACGACACGATGCGCGCGGGACCCGCGGGTGGTCAATGGATATAGGGACACGGGAGAGGGGATGACTTGGCGAGTATTTGATTTATGTTTGTTGACTCTAAAAATCGGCCGATTCCCACACACGCGGTTCCTGCCTCATCGTCGGGTCGACGCGACGCCGAGCGCCGTTTAATTGACTGCCGCAAGAGATAGCATATGTCACCACTCGAGTTTCCCATGATTAGGGGTGGCCTCCTCGGGAACGGGGCGTGTGCGAAATTACCCGTGCTGGCTTGTTTATTTGCTGATTGTTTAACTGTTCACTTCATTCTTCTCGATGAGTTTGGTATTAACTCGCCGAAGTTGACGTCAAAGTCTGTAACACGATTACTGATCTGCGAGATAATTCATTTAATTTATGTTAATTAAAAGACACTAATTAATCCTCCGCACATCACATGAGAATTTGAAAACTTATAAGACTATTTTTCGACTTTGAATTATTTTGCCGATTTCGACTCAAATTTGAACAAAAAAATGGAAACTGTTTCGGGTTATATAATTGTAAATAATATTCTTAAAAAGATTGAAAAAGTATACCAGAATTTTTTTTAATTTTTCAAACCTCAAAAATCTTTTGAAAAACACAATCAATGACCCTCAATGACCTGGATGATCTGACTAATTATAAGTGGTGAAATGTAGAGTAGTTTGCGGGGGGTTAATTTCAAGAATGACGTAACTTGTATAAGAAAAAAATAATACTAAGTATATTTTAATATTTTAATAAGAATAATCTAAATTTGCAAATGTAACGTAAAGATAATTGAATTGTTTCGACATTTTTGACAAAAATGTTTATAACTGAGTGGGTCCAATAAACCCACCATCAACTCTGGAGGGTTAAACTTATACAATTACCGTGTACTTTCTCGCATGATCATCTTGATGCTATTAGTCTTATAATAAGATAAATGATATATTACATGTAATATTTTTATATGTTACATTTTCCGAGTGTTACTTTCATAGTTAAATCGACACTTGAGATTGATGCAAAAAGACATAACTTATATAAAAATTCCTTCCAGCGCGATCTTTGCAACGCGTTGTGGTACGCAATTAGCTGATAAACTTGGATACAGTGCGACGAGTTCTTTAATCTCGAAATCTCTTCCACACTGTCCCTCTCGCCAGGCATTGTTCGCCTTTCAGTGTTCACCACTGTCATTATCTTCGCGATTCGTAAGGGTAGAAAGACGGCAGGGAAACTTTCTTGGCGAAGTAACCCGAGTTCTCGCCTGTGATTGATAAAATTGACCATCCTTGCCATTATCGACACGTAATTAGCAGAAGGAACTGTGGCCGCCTTTTATCTGCTCGCTGACCGAATTGGAGCACACATGAAATGCGGATTGTTAAAAATGTTTCCATTTTGTGAGTCCACTTTAGATTATTTTTAATTTCCGTCAGATTTTAGAATAAAATTCTGTAATTTTACGCATCACATATTTTAATATACACTCATCAGCTAAAAGCTGATATTGATTTTATTAAAAGCTGTAACACTTTTTTTTCCGATGGGTTTCAAAATGCAATCTACTCACCGAGAGATTGATTCTTATTTATGGATCTAATCATTTATGTTCAATCGCTTTACGAGCAAGGCTGAGTTTCCGAAACCTATCGAAAAAAAGTGTTATAACATTTTAGCTAATGAGTATTCGTATATTTTAATTTTACGTGTGTGCTATATTTCGATTTTTTTTCAAATGTTTTTCATAACACCTGGCACATAACACTATAAAATTTTATTACTAACATTGTAGCAGTAATATAATCATAATTATAATATAATGTCATTATAGTTACACATATAAAAAATGTTTGTAGTGTAGATTTTATGCACGTTTACCAATTTTATGTATGGATTATAGAATCTAGAATTTATCTTTAATCTCTCCCTCTAAAAGTCACTTTTTATCAACCATTTAACACTGTCTCAATACTTCATCTCCAGAATATAGCTTCCTAGTCCGTCGAGTGATCACGAAAGGGACGACACAGTTTGACGACGTGTCGTCCGCTCTCGATGACTTTATTATAAACCGAACCGAAGTGCACAATTACTACGAGGGAGAACGTGGATTTAGGGTGCTGTGCCAGGACCCCTGTATATAAACTCGTCGCGAACGACGGGGCGTTCCCTCGATCCGTCGTGGCCGTGGGTATCTCGTTTTCACGAGAGGCATAAACGCGCGCATATATAAACTCGCGTACCGAATGTGTTCCGCGCGCATTCGTCTAAAACGACATCCGCTGGGAAAGGCCACGAGACATCAAATGGTACACGGTCCCTGTGTTTGCGCCTTCCACTTACGCGTCATTGCCTGATTAATCCGCTGTTAAATCCTATTCGACAAAAAAAACACCAGAGGATCACACTGAAAGAAAAATGTTTTCGATATTTGTGACTATAATTGCATAATAAAATAATTATGGTTAGACGGTCTATTATGTATTTATTATCGCTATAATAAATATTGTTAGAATAAAAATTATATATGTTTATAGCTTTATGTACATATAAAGATAATATATTGACACATAATTATTTCATATAGTCACAAAAACAAAATACTTTTTTGCAGTTCGACAAAATTGTAAAAAATTATGATTAATCAACATGTTTTTGGTATATTATTTATAAATATCACTTATAAGCAGTATAACTTTCAGTATTAATTATGTGATTGAAATATTAGGTACGTTTATCTACTAAATATTATACTTAAGATACTGGACAGATTTTTAAAAATTAATTTAAAAAGTACAAGTATTTCTATTTTATTAAATTAATGCATACAGAATATAAATGCTTATTTCGTGCGCAATTGAAATATTCTACGTGCCTCGCGAATCGTTTTTGCGTTAGTAAATATATATACATAATGGATTGACAGGCGTATTAAACATTTAAGGCGGTATTAGTGAATGTAATTAAAATTTATGTTGAAGCGCACGGATTACAGGCGCCGTGCCATCGCGGCAACTAATTGCGGACGACGATTAATTGCGATCAAAGGAAAATCTCGAGGAGAAATTATGAACAAATAATGAAACTTTGAGCAGCGTGACTCCGCCGGATGCTCGTTAATATCAATATACTTTCTATCAGAGATATCCAACGTGGGAAATTATATACTGTATGTAATATTTTCGGGACAGTTCGACATTTTAATTTTTTTATCATTTTATGAACCTAATTTCCCGCGTGATAGAATTTTTCACGAATAGTATACTTTTTCGCGCGAGGTTTTTTTCGCGATGTTAGTTTGCGCTCCCATAATCTGTAGTCAAATTTTACGGAATCAAAGGCAACGTCTGCGTTATCGAAATTCCCAAAACCGGTAACTGAGTTTACCACTAGATTGCCCCGCAAGGAGGAAACCGTCCAATCGTTCACCGGATGTCTTCCTCTTGCCCTCCTCTTACCCTTCATCCTTTATTTCTCACTGTGTCTTTCGCGCGCTCCTATATTGAGAGTCTCGCAATCACTCTCTGAAATCACTTGCATTCTCTTTCACATTCGTCCAATATTTATTGCATAATATCGGAGCAAACTAGACAAACAAATATCGCTTCCTTACTTCAAACATGACCAGCTAAAAAAAAACCGTGATTCTTGGGTTATTGAATGAATTAAGTAAACATGACTATTTCCGGATTAAGGGAGTATGAAATGAAAATGACATTTGATCATGTTAAGATTATATTCTTTTTGTCGATATTATTTCATTAGTCAATAATCTTCTATCATATTAAAAAAATTTTTTCCCTTTTCTAGAAAATTGAATTCTTTGAAATGAATTTTTTGTACCACTATTGAAGCAAGGCGAGAATATGTTAGATTATCTGGCGATTATCTGTAATCATATTTCTCAGAGGAAACATTTGAATATTATTAAGTCTCTGTATCTTATAGTAATCCATGATTCTTTTTTCTGTGTTTCTAGCCTGGAAACGGATTTGGCAGATTGCCCGAGCCACTTCAGACGGTAGCCGGCGAATATTGTCCCGCTAACTACTCAGTATCTCAAACCGCGAATAATGAAAAGCTGCACACTGGTAAGTGGGATTTTCATTAATGAAGGCCTCTTCGGCTTGATAATCGCGATGTTTTTCAATTTAAACGCGCGAATTTTATGAGCGAATAGGATTCACACGAACGCGCAGAAAATTTTCTACGCACGCCATTCAATGGTTTCATTTTCTAAGAGAAAACGCATTTATACAAAAATATCCGAATCACTTTAACATTTTAACTTGACGTTCTTAACGAACTTGCGAGGGTGCAATCAAGGGAAAAGGTGAGCGAGGAGCAGAGACCGGTCGATTCTTCGATTCCCCCGTTCGACTTTGAAGCTCTTTGATATCGTCGCGGCTCGGAGACGTCGCGTTTCCATCGGGCGAGGCTTTCGATACACGAAGACCGTCGACCGCGAAAGGAGAAGCGCACACATAGGAAAGGGCACGTTTAGGAACACGTGCGGAGACGTGTACCCCGAAACGAAACGCTGGCAAGGAGAGAGGCGGAGGGTGAGTTATACCCCCCGAAGAGAGCCTGTCACTCGCAGGCAGCCGAGTCGATATCTTTATATAGTCGCATCAACGACGACATTATTTTCCAAAGGTCGCGGTAAGACGCGGTTGCATCGTGTGACATCGCCCGAGACAATCTGCTCGCAGTACCTCTTGCCAATTACTCGGCCCGACAACATTTCCTAAATAGCTGGCCGACATTTCGCTCAACAACGCGTTGTATTTTCAGCGAAAATATACGAAAATTTTCAGTAATCGACGCAAGCATTTTCTTGGCATCAATTCGTATAATCCGATTCTTCAATTCCTCCAATCGATGATGGTATCGATGATGATATCTTCTACTTTAAAAGTAAATACTTTTTCTTAGTTTAAGTAGCCCATTGGCAAAAGTCGCTATATCCGCTTGAAACTTTTTTGGTGAGAATGAAAAAACCTATATAATTTTTCTCATCCAAGTTATGAATAAGATTTTTTTTAATTAAGAAGAAATTTGTCATCATTGTTTTAGTTTAAAAACGTGTATAATATGGTATGAGAAATACAATTTTTACATTAAAATAGAATACACTTGACTGATGTTGGAGGAAGAATTTTAGCTATTTTGGAACAAAATGTCTGGTACATTAAATATGACTAATGGATATAATCGCATCTGCAACAGTAGGAATTTAGGAAATTATATCTTCATTTTTCCCCTTACAGTAAAGATAACTTATCTCTTTTTACAATTTAGATCCACTTTTCTCTCTTGACTGATTTAATATTACTAATCAGTATTATTGACCATGTAAGATCGCCTTTAGGAATTTAAAGGTTCCAGAATCTAATTTTTAAATATTTTTGGATATAGCTGCTTTTGTATATAGCTATGCTACTCAATTGAGATTTAGATTTTAGAATGAAAGATGTTTTCGCGATAAGACTACAGACTAATTCGCACCACGATAATTTCATCCTCTTTCGCAACGAGTCTTCTTCCAGGCGAGTGTCCTAGCCTTGACCTACAAACGTGACATCAATTCCTTGATACGAGATTCAATAAGTGACGTGTTATCACCGCAAAGACTTCCCTGGGACGTCCTCACAGTGGAATCCCCCATAGCCCCCTCCTTAGTATCTCCGTCGTAGAGAATCGCCGAACAACCCCAGTCAGCGTCTGGCTGCAGTGATTGACACTTTATATCTAGCATTGGCACGCCACGGCGTGAAGCCACCGCTCACTCGAGATGGACCACCTCCACCTAACTCAATCACTGCCTATAATGCCGCAATTTCTCTATCATAATCGCGTTACGTCCCCTCCCTACACCAGCTCGATCCACTTTTCGACACGACGATTCAGAAATATTGAAACGCCGCCGCGATGGATGAAAGTACCGCTGATCGCGCTCCCCGTTTTCTCTCTTTTTCTTTCCTTCTTCTCCCCTGCTATCTCTGTCTATCTCTCTCGTTCGTCTTTTTCACATTCCGCGTATCTGGAAACAGCATTGTAACTTTTCAACTTCTATGACGAATGTTTCCGACTACAAAATTTAATTAGACTCGTTTGTATTGAAATTACAATGTAAAAAGTAGTCAGAATCGTGAAAAATTTGTAATGCAATATTTATATGAAAAGATTTCTGCTAAAGTATATAAAAATTAAGCCAGACACAGAATTTGAAAATAATTATGATAAGCCATTAAAATAATTATGTGAGTGCTCAAGCTGATTGCTACACTGTAAAAGAATACATAAAATTACATAAATAATATATGCGATGGAAATATACGCGTTTTTATAAAAATTAATAAAAAACATTTACCTCTAATTGTCTAAATATAAATCGAAGAAAATGTGTAATGCCTTGTTGAGCCAACCATTAAATTCACATAAACAACCAGTGGCTGGCTCAACAAGATATTACACATTTTCTTCGATTTACATCAACTGAACCTTACTTTCCATTTCTTTTTCATATTGTCTAAATATATATTTATATTAAGGCTCCTTCAAATAATATGGCCATTGTATACAACAACTTTGCACACATTCGTTAAATATTGGCCTACATTCAATTATGCATTCAATATGGATTATATATATCATGTGTGTGTATGATATTTGCCAATGTTGACATATGTTAGCCGTATCGTTGGAGGTACCTCGTTAGAGATGTCTACATGTAAAGAATAATTTCACTGAAGTACATAAATATCTAAGTAGATAGATAGATCTAAAAGTAAGTCTTTTGTTGAACTTTCAAAATAATTATGTAAATCTCAAACATGATTAGCAATGCTGCAAAATGTTTTTCTAGAAACCGATTAAGCATCCTATACGTATAATTATTTTAATAATTCAACAAAATTATTTTATAGCTATAAATTTTTAGATACTTCAGTAAAACTACAGTCCGTGTAAAATTACTCACTATAATTACTACAATTTTAGATAAAATTGTTTAATGGTATACAATGTCAAAATTTTTTGCAGCAGTATTATCATGCTTGAGCGTTCTACATAATCTTATCTTGATGGTCCAACGTAATTATTTTCAAATCTATTTTCTGATCTAATTTTTATATACTTCAGCAAAACCGTTCTCTCCTCGTAGAGCATGTTGATACATGTAATCTGTGCGATCGTATATTTGTCGTGAGCGACAGAAATTTAATGCGACATTCAAAGACATTGCGAACACTTGGGAGAAGTCTTTGCTGAGAAGAGTATCGTTATAGCCGAGCAATGAGCTGTGGCGTAAGTAGATTCGATTCGCGTCGGACGGGATTCTGTCATGGAACGAAACGAGGTTACCGCCGAGTGGCTACCCATAGCGAATCCTGGAGGCCCATTAAACGCACCCCAGTTCACCGTCGCAGCATTCTTATGCGCCCGTTCATGCGGAAGGGTTTGTTTTTGCCTCTGATTCATTCGCGGTCTTCTCGCCTCCCTTTGTCCTCGGTAAGGATCTCGCTGATCTTAGATTCGGACTGGCGCGTTTCTTTCCATTGCGAAAGTGCTAAGTATATTGAAGAACTATCTGTCTCCTTTTTATATCGAACGTATCGAATAAATACGCATATCAATAATATAGTTAATCAAATATAACGGAGGCGCACCACGTGACAATCTACACAAATATCACCCGACATACATACATCTGCTCCACATATATAAATGTATTTGCGTTCCCTCCCGCCCATTATTTGCTTTATCTCGCAATCAATAGCACGATTAATTAATGCGTGTTGTTACACAATTAACAAAAAATTAACAAAAAATTAACTTTGATTACAGGGAGCGAGTTGTATATGCCACAAGGCTACAGGCAAGAAACCTGGTTGCAAGATGGTGAGTGTGCTGCAGTCAAAATTTAATTTTCTTGGCACACGTATATTTTATATAGTGATGCAATCGAGCGAGACGAGATGAGAAAATACCGATACCGAGATTTGTGCTCGACAAAAACAAATGATTGATACGATTTTCTCGTCTCGATGGGCCGATATTCTCGCTTCTCGATATTCCTTAATGTTATCGCAAGACATTCAAGAATATCTACTATATCTCGTTTCATTTATATATATTTAAAATATTTATATAATCAGACAACACATAGGTAATGTAGTAATGTTTATTTCTTATTCCAATATTTTTCCGATTTTTTCGAGACGAGACGAGACGGGAAAAACAAATGACGTATTATAATCTCGGAAATGTTATTTTTAATGACACGAGAAATTCTGAGATGATATTCCGAGATTCTCGTATCGAAGTGCATCACTAATTTTATAATGCTTTAATTAATTACTATAATAATATTGTAATAATGTAATTGTCCATTGTACATACGTTAGGTATTTGTTTTAATAAAGGCTTAAGTCTCCCGAAACCATTAGCCCGGATAGCTCAGTCGGTAGAGCATCAGACTTTTAATCTGAGGGTCCAGGGTTCGAGTCCCTGTTCGGGCGATTTTTTTTTGCTTCTTCATCCCGAAAGTGTTTATAATACAAAAATGATATATTTACGTATGATTAAGTTTCAATTAATACACATAGCAAGTAAAATAAATGTCATATAATTAAGCTAATAAGAATTAAGATGTGACGAATTTTATATTATTATTTATTAATTAATAATTAATGGCATTATAAAAGAAATTAGTACCCATGTGAAACTTTGTTCTGTCAATGATCGAAAAATACTAACATATAAATCTAAAAAAAAAAACATTTAAGTGAAATTTTATTGTTATATAATACCGCATAGACGGAAAAACAGTTTGGTTGAAGCATCTAAAAATTTAATTAAATATAGAGCTGAAAATAATTGGACCATCAAAATAATTATGTAGGACTCAGTATGATGAGTACATAATAAAAAACATTTTGTATTTATATTAGAAACCGTCTATTCAAGTCCTTGTTAAAATTCTGTGTTGAATTTTTAACATATTTGAATGTTAATTTAACACAATGTGATTTTATGTTATTCAAATATGTTGTATTAAATTGAAATTTAAGATTTCTTATCGTCGAAATTTATGAATAAGTGAACAAGTAACGTAAAAGAAATATGTTTTAAAACATAAATTCTAAGATGAATAAAGAAAATATGCGTTAATTAACATATAAATGTTAATTTTACTGAAAAATATACCTTCATCCACAATTTAGTTACAAATTGTGTCATTTTTTGCATTAATTTTTTATATAATATTTATATTATAATACTTCTTAACAATTTGTATTGAATTCATCTTAATAATTACAAATATATTGTTAATTTTCCAATCACTAGGCATCAATTATTGAGACCTCTACCTTATGAGAAAAGATAATTTTCTTTTATTTCTTATTATTAGATTTTTATTTCTTATTATTATTATGTAATTAGAATATGAGTATAAAAATATTGTTAAATAAAGCTTAAATATTTTTTACATCGTCAATTACAATGTTTTATAAAATAATAACGCTAAATGGACTTGATGGAATTTATCAAGAATCAGATTGTTATTAAAGTCGCGAAATCTTGGTATTGATTTTTAGAATTTAGAGATATAGCATGAAATTAAAGCCCTAAGCCTCCCAGTGAAGATAATTACGTTCAGCCAGTATTCACTCGGAACATTAATTTTAATTACCATGCCCAACTGCGATGTAATACGCGATGGACGTAATGTAACGGATGATGAAAGGGGGGATGATTTTACTCGCGAGACGGAAGCTTGATATTTTCGAGCAAAATCTTTCTTGTGAAAAATGATAAAGACCAATAGAAGAAGCAATCATAAGATGTCAAAGTATTGGCAGCGCGTGCATAAAAGTTCGTAGCGTTACAAAATTCAAGCTGCAACTTTATTAAAAATGATAACCCTTAATATACACGATAGAATTCTTCGCTTTTTTTCTTTGAAATATTAGAAACACCTAGTTAAATAATATATAATTTTTTTCATAAAGAAACTTTGACAACTAGAGAACAAGTTTTATACGGTGCTAGTTTCTGTATTCTCATGTATCCCCCTACAAGAATATTTCGGAAATTCATCTTAAGACAAAAGACTCATGTGTGTAGAGTATAATTCATTTTGTAGCTAAAAAAATGTTTATTTTTTTATTTTTAATTAATTCTCGTTTACATTACAAAAATTTTACAAACTATTAAAAAAATTAAAAATTAAACAATTTTTGTTGAATAATATGAACAATATTAAAAAAATGTAATAAATATAAAATTCAAAAATATTTTAAAACATATAGAACAGGAGCCAAAATAATATATTTGTAACAATGATCAAATAATTATAAACAATGGTTATGTATTAAAATGCATGTTGATATTTGCGTGTAATAAAATTTAAATTATAATAAAACGGCTCAAATGATAAAAATTCAAAACGTATAAACAGGAGCTACGAGCCGAAATAATATATTAGTAACAATGTTCAAAAATTATTAATAAGACGACATTTCGACCCATCACGAGGTCATCTTCAAATTGTTAAAACAAAATTGAAATATGTACGGATTTATTTTACAACATTAATATCGAAAGAAGATAAATTCTGTTAATTACGTTATATATATGTAATTCGGCGGCAACATATCCTAGCAGTGTTGTACGTACTGTTCCAAAGAAAGTGACAACCATTACTAACAATGCCATGCAATCGAATTTCGGGAGACACGTTAGAAAATCGTCACTTAATAGTTTTTTTATTAGAATCTAACCATAATATTAGAAAAACAGGTCAAAATTAGAACTAGATTCATCAAAAAATAATAATACAATTAGTCATGTGCCTATTAATAAAATGATGTAAGGAAAATAAAAAAATAAATATTTATATTGAACGTATATAATAAATAATAAAAAATTAATTAAAAATAAAAAAGAATATATCTACCTCAATTCGAGTGCACACCGTAATTGTACATTCTAATAGTACTTGGATTAACTTCGTTCTTAGTGATAAGAGATCCAGAAAATGAGCTCTTTTACATACAATAGACAAATCATAAATGAACGTTAATTCGCAATAGGCAACCCAGACTTAAGCAAAGATGGGCTAGGGGAAAATAAGGATGGGAGAATGACGTAAACCAATAGGAGAGGGGGATCAAAAATATTTAATATTATAATTAGTTGTAATTTTTCGTAACGTAATATCAGTGATAAAATGCACCGTTTAAAAAGTAAATAATACAATAAACTTTCAATTTATACTTATTTATGCACTGTAAAAAGATGCCATTTTCGTATTACTTAATAAGTAAACTCTTTGGACAACCTACTTTTTTTTTTGTGGTTTTGAATGTCAACTTTATTGAAACATTTCTATTTTAGATTTTTGCATTTTTGTACGAAAAAAGAGCACTTTAACTTTGATTGCTCCGTTAAAAATTATACCGCAATTTAAAAAAAACTTAAAGCTGAAATTTTGCTCTATCGAATGGTACAGTTGCTAATTTAAAAAAAAAATATTATAGACATAACATAAATAGCGTTATAAACTTTTGTTTCGATCTAATATTAAAATGTATATGTTTAAATTACATCACACTAAAGCGGGATGTTTCAACACGCAAAAAATATTTTGCTGCTCCAGCTAGAATTATTGCTGTTTTTTGTATCTGATAGAAAATTATGTATCATACGCATAGAATTTATAGCACAAATCTAATTCTATCTCTGTAATCTATATGATTAGATGTAATACATATTCAATAACGTAGTACTTGCTAGAAAATTGTCTATTTTAATTAATTTTTCGCTATAATTGCAAGATCACTTTTTTGAGTGAACTTGACTGACAAAATGAGTCTGCTTCAGAATTCTTTTAAATATCTTTTTTCGATAGAAAAAAATATGTGTTCGATTGATTGCAAATTATACTATAACATGATGTTTCCTTCGCGCAGGTAGCAGCTCCGAAACCGAGGACAGCGAGCAATACGTACCCGAGTTCCACCAGATGTCAAGTAAGCGTCCGTCTTCAAAGCGAGCGTCTGTTTGCTCTGTTCGTAAGCGTTTCCATGAACCATTCGTCAACTGTATACCTGTCGTTCAATCCTATTGATTATTGCGGAAAGATAGCACGCATTAGTCGCATCGTGTCGTGTTGATACGGCGGCAATGTCTGATAATTCGTCCGGATAAATAAATCCGAGATTGGAATCCGCGGAACAGGATTGCAGAATGTCAATCTCCGCTGAAATCACCGTTGAAATCGTGTACAGTACGCGGAAGTGTTTCGCGCGTCGTAGTTCGGCTTCGAAATTGATTGGAAAGTCTGTTACCGCACGCGCTGTCTGAAGATTTAAGACTAGAGATTCTATATTAGAGTCTGGCCACGAGAAAAACTTTTGATTGGTTCGTCGTTTTTGTCAACTTTAGTAAGTTAGAATGAGTAAGATAGTACAACTTAGAATGAGATATATAAAAAGAGATTATATATACATCTTTCTTTCTCATTCTTGTTTTAACAAAATTGCTCGTGGCCAGACTCGAGTCTAGATTATAGAGACTCTCTAATCGAAGTCAAGGCACAAAACAGCCACTTTTGATTGACCTGCCATGTTTTAACAATTTCTGAGAGAAAAAAAAATGAGAGAAAGAGGTAAAAAATAGAACAGAAAGAGAAAGAAATAGTAAATGTCAGAGAGAATCAAGGGAGAGTGGAGCGGATAGCGTTTCTCTTCTCTGATTGGTTCCGCCATTTATAGCTCACTTCCGTAAATATGCATATGTGCATGTACGTATATGTACATACACATAATACTAGTGCGGTATAATACTAGTGTGTGCAGCACCGTATGTTCCATCATGCTTCCATATCTCGTACTCACTCCAACAAATGGCGGCTTTCGGCTGAATCCGCTTAAAGCTAGTCACACACCCTTTCCGTAACAGTAACAGTAAGTCCGTTAATAAATCAAACTAATTAAGACTCCTTACAAATCAAAGAATTGGAAAGAGTAAGGGCACTAGGAGTCAGGCGCAGAAAACGTCGTGCAAATAATACACTTATAAAGAGTGAAACTTCTTTATTTACTAAACGCGCTAAGTGAATAAAGCGCGTTTAGTGAATAAAGAAGTTTCATTCTTTATAAGTGTATTATTTGTGCGACGTCTTCTGTGCCTGACTCTTAGTGCCCTTACTCTTTCCAATTCTTTGTTCAGTAACAGTAAAGTTTTTGATCAATCTCGTTGCTCGATTGTTACGGTTATGGTTATGGACGACCGAATCGAGCAACGCGATTGGTCGAAAACCTACGGTTACATTTACGGTTACTGTTACGGAAAGTGTGTGTGACTAGCTTCACTCTCCCTTGATTCTCTCTGGTAAATGTATGTCCTTCTTTCTCACGTGATTTTGATTAGTGACTGGAAAACCTGCATACAAAACTGGTTCTTGTCCAAACTCGGATTAGAGGTATCTAGTCTAGACGAGAGTTTCTCAAGTCAGAGATCGATCATATATGTACATTTTTGAACCGTCATGTTTTTCAGGGCATTTATCATGGAATAAGTTGGAATGGATTCCGAACGAAATTATTCAATTATTTCCTAGATTTCTATTATGTTTTCTAGGGAAAACGGAATAATTCCGATTGGAATTCATTCCGAAATGTTCCATATAGGTACTCAGAATCTGCTTAACCCTGCGGAATTGACAAAATGTGTGCAGTTACTAACATTGAGTCCGTAAGATGATATTAATTAATTTTAAGGTATTAAAATAACATAATTCGCATAAAAAATATGAATACTATAATATATTTTAATAGAACTAATTCACAAATTTGTAAATAAACAAATTTACAGATGTAACACTTAAAGAAAATTAAATTGTTTAACATTTTTGAGAGATAAAGAGATTTATAATTAAATGGGTCCAATAAACCCGTATGTCAGCTTCGAAAAGTTAAGATAGAATAAGACTGATGCATATATAATATTAATATATATCTCGTTCTACCTTAAGTAAGTCCTGAAAAGTATGATGAATCAAAACAATGCTGTCCAATCTCTAATTTGAAGATCTCTAGTCTAAAACCTGTTCTCAAAGGTATACGCATTAAAAGAAATCTAGTAATAATCTAGTCCAAATAGTAGTATTACTGGTGGTTCTATTACTAAAACTTGAGGAAATAATTTCAATCAGATATTTGATTAATATGAAATGCAATTAAATAGACGCTTATTTTACCTTTTTTCTAAATGTTATCTTACTTTTCTAATTATTGAAAGATTTTTAGTGTTGCTCCTACCAGAGCTAGTGTAATTTGCACCTTCAACTTTTCCTTGAAGTTATATGACGCCTGTTTTTATGCATTTTTTCCTAATTATTATCAAACGATTGGTTATTATTATTATTATGTTTGGTAGTGTTTATTAAATATTGCACTAATACGATAAACAAAAATAACAAAATATGTAACTATTACTTTTTTTTCCGTGTTGAAGACACATGTCTTCCCGAATCGCGTCTCCTCGACCGACGTCCTGGCAAACTGCTTTGAAAAATCAAAAGACCCGAATCGGATAGTATATCCGGTAGAAATGGAAGAGAGAGAAAGAGAGAGAGAGAGGAGGGGGGAGCCCTTTTATGAATAATCAGAAATGATCTTATTAATTCATCGAACGACCCGTTCGCTCGCTCAATTTAACGTGTAACTGTTGCGTAATTGGCGAATCAATTAGCGACACGCTACACACCGCACGTGCATGTTTAATTAACCGTCGACACTTTCCGCGCGCGCGCGTTTGCGGTTTTCCCGCTCGACGATGGCCTTTTTGCACCCTTCCGCGGACAGCGGACGAACAGCGGGAACCGTTCAATTTTTTTCCCGCTACGTAAATTGCGATTGTTAAAAATCGCGGCGGCCTCGCAGCCCGACGCGGCGGGACGCAATATCAGTCCTTTATTAAAAACCGGCGAGAAGACGCCCGCGGGGCACAGTTCTTTTTAGCGTAGCGCAGAGAGCGGAAAGAATCAACACGGGGCGCCTCGGCGATCATCGATATCGGATTACGCGAGTAAGCACTTTATATTAAGCCAGCGGCGATTCGTTCCGTCTTTTTCTCTTTTTTTCTCCCTCCTATTCCCCGCCCCTCCTCCCCCCCTCTCTCTCGCTCTCTCTTTCTCTCTTTTTCCCCCCCATCGATGTCGCTTATTAACGTCGCTATCGATACGTCGCGCTTTTTTCTGCAAATCATTACGATAAGCGAGGCAGACAGTGGAACGTGCGCCGCACATTCCCAACGCTCTCTTTCGAAATTCCATGTAAAGCGCACGGGCCGCAGTTTACATTATTCCGGGGCGCAAAATTCGCGACGCACGATACGTGTAATTCAGCGTCGAGCAGCGTTGAACAAACGTATCGTCGAACATTTCAACCGGGCGGGCAAACACCCAGAGGGAATCGGGGGCTAGCTAATGTCTATATGCACACCAACATGCACACATGCGAGCGAACGCGCACGCAATTCCCAGGCCGCGTATCTTTCGCGTAATATTATATGTAGCTTGCGACGCATTTAGGAAGAGATACATGCTCGTATGTACTTGCAGCCGTAGGTCCTTATGTAAAACATCACGAGACGGTGCGTCGACATCTTTGAACAGTGGTGCTTCGAAATTTCTTTTATGTTACTATTAGACTCAATTATAATGAATAATGTTGAAACCTAAGAAGTATTAGAAATGTTAATGTTTCAATTTTAGTTTACGGTTTCGTTTTAAGTCCGACGAACCGAATCGGTTTTTCATAACAACTACACAAACAAATCTAAAAAAAGTTAAATTTTCAGGAAATAAAAAATGTCTCATTTTCAAAGCGTTCATTATAAACATGATAATTTCTGTCTAGACATTTGATAGATATAAGAACAAAATTTTAAGTTTTGATATTCTAAGGATACATTAAAAAAATAAATAAATATTATAAATGAAATATTTCTGGACTCTTGAAGAAAATACTTCTCGAGATCCTCCAGTTATTGAAATTAATTTTATCTAGTTATTGTAATTAATATCATCATACACTGTTAAATTTGATAGGATCAAATTAACTCAATGTGAGTCGCCACTACTCCTACTAAATATATCGTTATTTTTTACTAAAATGATAATTAAATTTGACATTATATAATGTTAAATTAATAGTGTATAGTCAAATATAACCATTATTTTAGTAAAAAATAATGATATTAGTGAGTAGGAGCAGTGGCGACTCACATTGAGTTAATATATTGACTCTATAAAATTTAACAGTGTAACGGTGGTCAAATTGGGAGAACGCTCGCATGAAATTTAGAAGATTCAGGTACGAATCCCGGTTGAGGTGATTTTGGTAAAAGTTATTTACAAGTTTTTAATAGCATTATTATTAAATTGACGATTAGTTAATTTAATTGTAAAATTACAGTTTATGATTGCGTTCAGACAAACCGAATCGGCACACAGTCTATAGAACTGATAAATGTATTTGTATACCACCTTGATCAAAAAGTTTCCGGAATTACCACCAGGTGATGCTCTGAGTCAGCTGATTTGAGTTCTGTTTTTTTTTTTTGGTTAGGTTGCCACATATCATTGACATTTTCACTAAATTTTATCGCCATAGCTTGACATTTGTAAAAGTTACGCCGTCTTGAGTACATCTACCTCTGCACGTGTTTTCGATTTTTTACAGTTTTAAAAATGGAGTTGAATTTGCAACAACGAGTTTGTATTAAATTTTGGAAACGAATACCATCCAACAGCCTTCGAATTCACCCGATATGACTCCCTGCGATTTTTTTCTGTTCGATCGAGTCAAAAAACCACTACGGGGAACGCGTTTTAACAGCCGAAAGAGGTAATGGAAAAATCGAAGACGGCTCTGATGGCTATACCGACAATAGAGTTCCAGAAATGTTTCGAGAGCTGGATCAAGCGCTGGCATAAATGCGTTGCAGTCGATGGGGAGTACTTTGAAGGGGACAATATCATTTTTGATGAATAAACTTGTATTTTGAATTTTCTGAATGAATTCCGGGAACTTTTTGATCAAGGTGGTATTCACATATGAATATCACTAACAATAAGACCTGCTTTGATCGAAAAAGGCTTACTTCTCAGACTTCTCTCTTATTCGTCTTAAACGCTTCTCGGTCTATTTCGTTTAATATTATTAATAATAATGTTAAAAATGAAGAAGAAAATATTATTTATAGTATAAAATAATTTTTTCAGTTTTTATTTATCAAATTTTATACATTACTCTTAACAAAAACGTTTTTTATAAGAGTTAAACTCTTATACTTTCCGTTTTCTGTTTGATTCTTGAAACAAAATTGTTCACGATGTGATATTGATTAAAGAACGATGTAGCACCATAATCCAGATTTTTAAAAATAGACTTTGGTTCTTGTAGAAAATCCTTCAATTATTTAATGCTGAAAACATACGAGTGTGTGTTTCAACATTTCGTTTTTCTATGAGATACATAGCAAAGTTCCATTAAAATCCCGCTATGGAAAATAATTATTACAAGATCTCATGGACGATACAACGCCGAGATAATTCAATCTATCCTGGCGCGCCGACGCTCTTCTTCCTATCAGTAAACTTCCAATGTTTACAAATACAATTATTGCCGGAGGCTTGTGACTTATGCTTCCCACGACCCCGGGAGCCTGTTTGATTTACTGGGGGCATAGCCCTCGCCCTCGCGAAAATCGTCGGCACCCCATTAGACCCCACCTTCCCTCTCACGTGTCGTTACAGCGATGCGTCTTTACTTCCGGTACGACACGCGCCGTTATGTCCTGACGCCCCGCCAGTTCTTTTAGCTATGAATTGTCCGAAGAAAACGATCGTGCGCCACGCACTCAGTAAACAGTAATGATATTCAGTGCAGAGGGGCTTGCGAGACTGTAAAAGTTATTCTCGATCATGACATTAACGTCGAGATCGAGGAGAAAAAGGAGATTATACATGGTGAGATCGCGACAGTCGTTTCATGCATTCGTTTCGCTTGTGTTATAGGTGCGAGCGTGAAGCAAGAGTCAAGCAATTGCACAAGAAACGGCGACAATGGCAATTACCATTCTCACTATCAGTCTACAACGGTACCAGTCACGCACGGTCAAAACAACGATTTCCTCGAAATCAATTCGGACCGTTGCTTTGAGTAAGTTCGAGATAAAACTTGTTCTCTCTTTTTGCAATAATAAAATGACGCCACACACTTATAAGATACGTGCAACGTAACTGTATCTATAAACTTGAGAAGCAAATTTTTGAAATGCATTTTGCCAAAAATTTGTAATTTTTAGAAAACAAAAAAGAAAGAAGCCACATACACAAAAAAACTACGCACTTTATAGAAAATAACAATATGTCAATTAGTAGAATGTGAAATATTAAATAAAATTATAATTAAACAAATACATTTTGTTTGTTCCTAGTTAAAAAACATAGTTGATGCACTTCGAAATGTCTATGTTTTTTCAGCATATAAATTAACGATGAAAAAATGCTTTCTGAACATCAGAATAGCTTATAAGTCATTCAACACTGAACACTACATCATCTCTAACTAAAAAAATTTTGAATAAAAAAATTTTGGATAAAATGTATTTTGAAAGTCTGCTCCTCACTTAAATTGCTTCCCTCGCGAATAAGGCCTAATTTATATGATGCTTTTTTATTAATAATTAGTATGCTAGTTTCAGCTAATTTTGAGCGAATTAGAAAACTAACTGCTAAGAAAATATAATTTTATATATTATATTAAATGAAAAATTGACCTAATATTTGTTAATACTTTTTTTCTTTAATCTTTATCTTAAATGCTGTAACTTTAATTTGTCCCGCTTTTCATTTATAAATCTTTTAAAGTACTTTAATATTAAATACTTTGCATATTTTTTAGAACACTAGCAGCTAAAAATATAATTTACAGAATTATATTTTTTTAGTTGCTAGTTTTTTAGTTCATTAGAAGACTAGCACGCTAGTTGCTAATAAAAAAGCATCGTATAAATCAGACGTAAGAAAGAAATATCCTGCGGTCCGTCAAACGCAAATCTGCGAAATTATGTAAAGTGAAATCTTGCGTGTTACTTGCTCGTAGGAATCGAAAGATAAACGGACCTGTTAGCAAGAATACGAAAGACGTTGCCGTGAAAGAAGAACCGACGGATCGAAGCTACGTAGAGCCACTTCCTATAACGAACATATCATCCGCAGCGTCACAGGAGAACGGTAAGAGAGATTCGTGCAACAGACACACGTTTAGTCAGTATCGAGTATGGAGAAGAAGAAAAGTCAGCGCGGTTCGCTGACTTTTATCTCTGTACGAAAATCCATCGCCGTGACAAATCCCAGCATAAAGGGATCCACGTGGCGCTATTCTACCCCATAGAGTCCATAAATAATCGGAGAGTACAACGAGGGTACCGCTGTCCATTAATCGATTCGACTTCCGATTAGCTCTTTGAGGACCCCAAAGCAACGATACAGCTCGATAATGATCGTTTCGCGCTGTTGTTAATTGTTCCTCGTGTCTATTCTTTGCAATCGTTAAAATTGTACTAACAAAAATTCAAGAGAACCACAACGAATCAACGAGAAATATAGAAAATGTCGTTTAAAACATTTGTTTTTTATTTATTATAAACTACATTTTTTTGCATGTGCCATTTTACGAAATATTTACTAAAGTAACAATTTATTTTTGTATGAGAACCAACATTTCTTGTGATCGTTACGAGGCTCACGACTAATGCACTGGACTCACGCGTGACTGAGCATGCGTAATTGAATAATTAAACGATGCTTTCAAGTCAAAAAGCTATGGCAAGCGTCTTGTAGATTCCAGCAAAAGTTACCGAAAGAAAGAAAAGAGCGCCAAGTGCTACAGATCCCGAGGGAAAACGTAAGTCGAAAGCTGTTTTTCTCTCGTGACCCGTGCAGTGCAGAGAAGATTTGCGATGCAAGATTAACAGTGTCTTTAGTAATTACATCCTAGCTTGAACTCTTCGAGAATTCTTTCCTTATTCGTTAAACTAAAAATTCAGAATTTTTTAATAACAGAACTTTTGTCATTGATTATTGTACATAGTAAAAAATATTTTGTATTCGCGTTAAAATCGATCCTTGTTAAAATTTTTCAACATTTCCTAATGTTAAAATAATACAATTTATAAGTAAGTAACAACTAACGTAAAAATGTATTTTAAAACGTAAATTCTAAGACAAATGAACAAAATGTATTAATATATTACAGGTAAATGTTAATCTTACAGAAGAAATATATGTTTCCACACATTGCACATTACAAGTTATGTTGGTGTTACATTTTTCATATTAATTTTTTATATAATGTTTGTATTATTTTTTAATGTATTTATTTTGTGTTAAATTAACATAAAAATTTAGGTCCACCTAAAAAGACAAATTTTCTATTTGTGTAATGATTGCTAATACAAGTAAATCTTATACAAAAAGAAGTATTTTGCTGAAGTATTTAAAAAATTTAACTAAATACTTTAAGAATAATTTTATTGGCTCATCAAAATAATTATGTAAGATGTTTAAACATACTGTTTAAATGTCTTAGTAAAACTGTTAAAAAATCTGATATTCTAGTAACTACCATAGTTCAAACGTTCTGAATAATTAATTTAACGGTCCAAAATTATTTACAAATTTATATCAATAGCTATTTTGAAATATTTCAACAAAACCGTTTTTTCCGTGTACATGAATATTCATTTGAAAGTTACAGTCCTTTTATTCAGTTATACTTTCAATCACGAAAAAGTGCGCGGAACATACAGTACAAGCTATTAAGCAATATTTCAGCTTTCAGCGACAATAATTATGATTTTTCTATTGAAATATTCTTGATCTAATAGATTGTAAATCAAAAGCGAAAATACGCAGCACCACCCATCGCCGCCACTCGTCCCGTCTATAAAAGGTACAGTCAGTGAGGGGTTGCAAGCTCATGCTTTGTAATCAGACCGATTAGTCTTCCTTTATTCACGCACACATACAATCACGAACCGAATCCTTTAGGAACTCGGTTACGCTATATATCCATAGCTCGACACTGTATACGCGATGTTACCCGCCTACTACCAAGTCACCTGGGATTATGCTCGTGCTTCTCTTCGCGTAATTCTCCCTACCATTAAGCCGTTTTAATTATTTACACGTAGTTTAGGTTAATAATAGGATACATTCCCTATCGCCAGTATCGATATCCCGCAATCTACTTACGATCACTCAATTTATTTTTCAAACGAAAAAACCGTCTTGCATTTTATCCGCTAAAATGATTGAATGTTTCAGTATCTTTTATTTTTAAGTAAAAATGCATTAAATAAATTGATCGATCAAAGCGTGGCGTACGCTTTATTTATTTCAGTAAAAATGTATTGCAAAAATTCGTTGTACGGTCAAAAATATTTTGTATTTGTGTTAAAATTGATCTTTGTTAAAATTTTTAACGTACCTTAATGTTAATTTAATGTGATGTAATAGTTTTATTCAAATATTTTATGTTAAATTGATATTGAACATTTCTTAATGTTAAAATTAATAATTTGTGAGTAATTAATTTAAAAATAATATATTTTAAAACGTAAATCTTAAAATAAATGAATAAAATGTATTAATTTAACATATTATAAATGTTAATTTTACTAAAAAAATTATGCTTCCACAATTTAAATACATGTTATATGAATGTTACACTTTTTATGTCAATTTTAATATAATAATTGTGTTACTTTTTAATATATTTATCTTGTATTAAATTATCACAAAAATTTAAATAGATCGTTTGAGATACGTTAAATGTGTTAAATTTAACACACAATTTTCAACTTTATAAATTTCCAAACGACGATATCGGCAGAGAAATATTTAGAAAAGGTATGAGATAATCGAGATCATCTCGTTTAGAGGGGACAAACAATTCGGAGAGCGATACGTCGAGAGCGGAATAGTAATAACCGGTTAATGGATACCGATTGGTTTCACAGTTCCACTAATTAATACGAGCAGAGGATTACGTGGATTACAGAGATCGCGATGGTCTATTCTGCCCAGAGTCACTCACGCTCTCGTATTCCACGTACGCGGAAAATTCGTCCGAGCAAAGCTTCCATTCGCATTCAGATCTAATCTTTGATTCACGTGTCGTGGTAAATATTTCGACCGGGAGAAAAAAAAGGAAGCTCTGGGCATGCGACGAGATGGAATACGCAAAACGAGTATTTTCCCGTATGCTCGGGAAAGGACAAGGCGAACTCTCGTCAGGTTTCGCCGCTCGTCAGGTGGGTGGAAAATAGAGCTTGCATTATTAACGGAGCACTATGCCGGAATTCGAGGATCAGCGAGGCAGAAGAGAGGAGAAAAAGCAAGAGAGGGAGAGGGAGAGAGAGAGAGAGAGAGAGAGAGAGAGAGAAAGAGAGAGAAAGAGAGAGAAAGAGAGAGCACGGGTAGAAAAGGGAGGAAGAGCAACGCGACGGCAGAATGCGCGTTTCTCCTCGTCTGAGAGTGGACGAGAGTGGAAGCCATCCTCTTTTCTGTAGAGCCGAGCCCACCCCGCCGCCACCGCCACACCGGCCGTCGTGTTCCGCCGCCCCTATGACCAGTCCTGAATTCAACCCTTCTCCAGCCTCCCTCGGTGGTGGTACATCGCCACCGGTTTCATCAGCTCGCGATTAATTTTAATCTAAAACCACCCGCAAAGCCTCTGGCCCGCGCTCTGGCTCGCAGGCTGAGGTCAACCCTTTCGCCACCCCCTAGCGCCTCTCTCTCTCTCTCTCTCTCTCTCTCTCTCTCGCTCGCTCTCTCTCTCTCTTCGCTTTTCGAGAGAGTGCCAGATTGGCCCCGGAGCTTTCGGTTCCCTTCCGATTCCCCGTCCGAGATTCGTCCTCCGTTCGTCAAAACGCGAGTTGAAGTAAAGCGATCAGGCACGATTGACCTTCGAGTTTCTGTACCGATACATCTCGTTACGAATAGAATGACAAAAAAGTTCAGTCACAAAGTTTTGTGTTTATCAAATTGTAATAACGTTTATTCACCTATAAAAAACAAACTTTCAAGTATAATTGTATCTTATTAAAATCAAAGCAATAATTAGCATTCAAATGCAGCCATGCATCTTTAACTATAATACAACCCCAGTGGCACATGTTAATTTTATATACGTTTCTTAAATGTTTGTGGAACATTAGATACGTTTAAAAAACGTATATAAAACATATATGAACCGATAGGTGTTATCTGGGAAGCTTTAATGCGCTCCGAATACGTCAACGATGACCGCATAATTTTTAATGGATAAATTCTCCCAGGTAGACAATGGAAGGGTCTTTAGTTCACCAATAATGAAAATCTTTTGATGCAGGGTCTTTTCTCACATAGCATACTTTATTCAAAAGACATTCTAGGAACATCCTTAGGGACATCATCTGAACTTTAAAATGTTTCTTGGAGATCTGTGCTATAGCTTCAGTATTTAATAAAATCTGATTAACATTTCAGAATTCATTTTTTTCTAATATACGTTACTGTGATACCCAGATGGCAAATTGACATTATTTGATACTATTTTTGTTACTAATGTCAAAATGTTGTTTTTAGTATCATTTTGTCAAAATAACAACAAAAAAACATTATCCAATCCAAGGAATATATTGAGGTCAACAAAAAGTCAAAATGACCAGGTATTTTTGTATGACGAAAAATTGATGTCGACAGCATAATCATTTTTTATTTATTGTTACTCGAAAAGATAACTTTGTCTCAAATTTAATATGCGGGAACGTTTTCTGGAAGTGTGCAACGATATTATACTTCCCGCCATCCAAAATGCGTCTAATTGGAATAGATATCGCAAAATTTATCACGATATCCATCTCGACAAACGCGCGTTGGATATTAAGAAGTGATAGTTTGCTACCTAAGTAATAATTTGATAAACACATAAAACTTTGTTGCTAAATTTTTTTGTCACCCTGAACAAGTTTAAGCTTGTGGAAATTTATTAATAAAGATAAAGAAAAAAGTGGATGATCCAGATATACGTGTTCTTTACATTAATTCATGGTAACTTTTTTGAATCTTGATACCGTGATAACAAACTTAGCAATCATCGAACACATCTTCGTAGATTATTCCTCTTTTCATGACAGGACTTAAGCATGAAGATGATCGTACCTTAGGGTAGGACCACAACCTTACTTTAAGAGGTCTTAAGTCATAAGTCGAAAGAGATTAAGTAACAATAATTTCTGTTTTTAAACTGTTTTTAGGCTTTAACCGTTAGACTTAAGTGAATTGAGCAAAACCCAATTCTTACGGCCTAAAAGCATAAATTCTGTGGCCGATATATCGTCACTTACAACTGACAGCTTACGGCTTACGGCCTCTTAAAGCAAGGTTGTGGACTTAGGGCCACTGCACAAAAAAACTTAAAGCAGTAAAATCTAAGCAGTAAGACGTAAGCAGTAAGGAAATTAACATGTTGGATTGGCTATACTGCTTATGTTATGGCCTTACGAACTCTGCTGTCATTGGTCAATTCGTTTATTTTTTGTCTTAGGACCATGGCACACAAAAAAACTTAAGCAGTAAAACGTAAGCAGTAAGCGAATTGACTAATCACAGTAGAGTTTATAAGGCCATAACATAAGCAGCCAATTCAACATGTTAATTTCCTTACTGCTTACGTCTTGTTGCCTTAAGTTTTTTGTGTGTCATGGCCCTTAATCGTGGAACGTAAGTCGTAGTTATAAGTTGACCAAAACGTTGTGCATTGACCTACAATTACGACTCACATTTCACTCACATCAGTTACGATCATCTTTGTGCTGAGGCCTTAAACGATTTGAATTAAACTGAATTAAATTCACGCGACTTATTTCTATAGCGGGGATAGAAGATTCGAAAAATATTTTATATACATGATGCATCGTCCGGCGGAAAGGGTCACATCGCTTCCTCATATTTTCGGCGTCGCTTCCAAGTTCCGATGGCCTTCGCTCTCGTCGTCGGATGCATCATGACGTCGCTGCAGCAACGTTTATCGGCGCTCTTCTCGATCGTGCGCGCGGCTTCTCAATTTTTCAATATTCTCTGTGCGCGACTTGGAGCGTAACCGGATTACGGCTCGAGAATGGCTCTTTCGGTACTGCGACGTCGACGGGGGTTGGCGGCAGCAGCCCCCGAGAGTAAGAGAGGGAGAGAGAGTGAGAGGAGCGCGGCCCGATTAATATACATATCGCGCGAGCTCTCGGCTTTCGATATTTCAGGGGGCACCATTGCGCGCGGGTTCCAGCCCCCGGTGGGCTTTGAATATCCACCAATTTCCTGCCGATATTTGTGTGACGAGAGCGTTTCAACCGGCCCGGTGCGTGAGTGCAATCGGTAATACGGAACGCGCTTTATGTCCTCTCGAGAATTTCTTCCTCGACTCTTTCCTCTTGTCCGCCCTCTCTATCTCCCATCCTCTATGCGGAAAAAACACCCGCGGATAATCCAATGCTTTTCCCGCGTCTTCTTATGTTGTGACGCCTTCATCTTACGAGCGCGATTGCAGAGGTGCTGGGACTCGAAATATTTTTGTACACGCTGAAGTATAAATTCACCCTTCGTAGACTTAATTGCGTATATCGATTATATTATTTTTAGATCGTATTTACTATTATTCTGTACATGATTGGAAAATTTATGTTTTTCACACATTTCACGTGTCTCAAATGGTCCATTCAAATGTTTGTGTTAATTTTACATAAGATAAATATGTTAAAAAATAACACAAATATTATGTAAAAAATTAACACAAAAAATATAACAGTGACATTGCGAGCAAACTGTAAAACATATTTATTAAAATTAACATTTATATTGCATCAACCAAAATTTAAATTAATGTTTATAAATAAGTAAAACTAACATTTATAATTTGTTAAATTAATAATTTTTTTATTTATCTTAAAATTTATATTTGAAAATACACTATTTTTATGTTAATTGTTTATTTACTCATAAATTATGTTATTTTAACACAAAATTTTCAAATAGTACAATATTATGTTAAATATTATGTTAAATTAATACTCGAATACGTTAAAAATTCAAAGATTGTAACAAAGACCGAATTTTAACACAAATATAAACTGTACATTACTGTATGGAGCAAAATATGTTAAACAAAATTAGACGTAAAAATATCGAACTTCAAGAACCGAGGAGAACCAACATCCGCTAATCTAAAATTAAATTATCGCTACATAGAGACAATAGTGATTCTAGGATCACACTGAGTCTTCTTACAGCGAACAACCTAATTTATCCACAACGCCAACAACAACAGTATGGGAACGTGACAAGGGATCACAGAGGATCGTCACCGCCACCCAGTCGTCCGGCCAGCGCTTCTTCCTCGACTTCCCAATGGCAGTCGACCTTCTCTGTTTCTTCCGAGACCTTTCTGCAACGACAGGAGAACTGGAATTCCGAAGCTTATGCGAAAAGAAGCGGCACGCCGACTTGGACGGAACTAAGCACGCAGCTAGATCCCAGGAGCTCGTCTTGGGATCGGCAGAATGGCTGTTATCAGAAAAAAAGCTCGCCCATTTCGACTTGGAACCCGGACCACATCAACAAGAGGCCGTCGTCTGCGACCGGCGTGTCAGCTTGGAGCGACGTCACTGTCGGTTATCAGCAACAGCGACGTGGTTCCCTGCAATTGTGGCAGTTCCTTGTAGCCTTACTCGATGATCCCGCGAATGCGCCTTGTATCGCATGGACTGGACGTGGGATGGAATTTAAACTAATCGAGCCGGAGGAGGTTTGTAGAAAACGCTTTTGAAAAATGTTTTATTTAACTTTCCAATAATTAACCGAGTAGGTAAAAAAAAACGAGCAAAGGAAAGATTTTAATTTAAACTAGTATATTATCCACATTTATTCACAATTAAGGATTTATTCGATGTCATAAAAACCATGGAATGTTTCGACTATATTAAGTCTTCATCAACCTGATGACAATAACATGAATTTAAATTAAAACGTAATGTTAAACATTGGATAATTCTAAATTTGAAAGATACGAAACATACAATCATGTCGCAGTTAAGTACAATAATTTTGCAATATATCGTCTAAAAACTATCGAAACTATTTCTTTGTTGGACGCCGAGGAAGAGCGAAATCAAAATATAAAATTGTGTGAAGTCAAGAAATTTTTATATATGTCTCGGTATGTAGAGGAAAGTCGCCGATACTGACATAGGTCTCCTAAAGTCCCCCTTATTTCTCAAAAACTAACTATTGCACTTTATTAATACTAAATCATGATCTGTTTAGCTAATTAAAGAAGTACAACCCGTGTAGAAAATTGTTAGAGCTTACAAAAGGGCCTTATAAGTATACCCTAAAATTTATCGGGGCCTATTAGGGCAGATTACTTGGGCCTTACATGGCATGTAACAAATTGTTTACCAGGCCTCTATAAGGAAAAATTATCAGAGTCCTATAAGGAAAAATTATCAGGGATTTTATAAGGAAAAATTATCAGGGCTCTATAAGGAAAAACTATCAGGGCCGTGTAAAGAAAATTTATCAGGGCCTTGTAACGAAAAATTATCAAGGCCTTATGAGGAAATATTACGGGAATTAATTTTATGTTAATTTGAAACGGTCACCTATCCGAATGCGAACCACTATTCGCGTTGCTTGACCTCTGTAATCGTACGAAAACTGCTACTTCGATGATCCACGAATGTTAATGAACGTATAGTTGTGATATATCTGTCCATATAATCCTGATAGAAATTTGTACAATTTAACTGAACATCCAGTCAGTATTTTTTTGTACGTGCCCATACGCACTTTTAGGGAGTGAAACACCCTTTAGAAAAAAATTTGGTTTTTCTTTTTTAGAAAATTTTTTTCTATCTCTTACAGTTCCAATATTCGCTTCGAAAGAGAAAAATTAATTTTTTTCCAAGAAGTGTTTTATCCTTTAAAAGTGCGTATAGGCACATATAAAAAAATACGTGTCGCTTATTTGTCTGGAGAATAACATACTAATATGGCATCCCTAATAAATCCTTTCCAGGTACCTATAAGTTAGCCTTAATAAATAAATATTTATAAAGTTGATACGTCCTTATCAAATCTCATCAAGGAAGCCTTACTTATGGCATGCCTAATAAATCCTTTCCAGGCCCCTATAAGTTAATCCTAATAAATAAGTTCTTATAAAGTCGATATGTCCCTATCAAATCCCGATAAGGGCCTCATCAAATATAAATAAGGAAGCCTTACTTATGGCATCCCTAATAAATCCTTTCCAGACACCTATAAGTTAGGCCTAATAAACAAGTATTTATAAAATTAATACATCCCTATCAAATCCCAATAAGGGCCTCATCAGGTATAAATAAGGAAGCCTTACTTATGGCATTCGTACCAAATCCCGATAAGGGCCTTATCAGAAATATGTTACATAGTGAAATCCCTAACAAATTTCTACACGGGTAAACTCATAATTCATATATTTGTGGCTTATTTCTATACCAAATCAGCTAAAAATCATTTCTATGAATCCGAGAAGAAAATTGTTACGGTGTTGTTTTGCAAATTGCGTAATTAAAATAATAGTGACTGTATTATTGATAATATTATGTCATTTTAAATTTTATAGTTTCATAAACTAGTTTTCTTTACAGAATATATCTTTATTTATAAAATAGGAATTATTACCTACTATGTCAGTTTTGGAGCCCATTTTGTCACACGCTCATTTTTGCATAACTTACGAAAAACTTAATTATCGCAAAATTACCAACAGTATTATAAAAATTGCTTATACTATCTGATAGAAGACACTTTTTCCTTTGTATTTATGTTTTTAAAGTTGTATTTTTACCTTTTGTTTAAAAAATATTATCTAAAAACAAAGTGGTATGTCGGTATCGGTGACCTTCCTTTACGAATACACGATTCAGATAATGATGAGAGCTCGTGTTATCAGCGCTAATGCCAAATTAACTTTCCTAGTTTTACAATAGTTTCCTTACTTTAAAAATAACACAACTTAAAAAGTTAAATTTCTCAGGAAAGGGAAAAATTATTTTTCAATTTCACAGGAAATAATAGACTGATCAAAAATATAAAAAGTAAAAAGGATATATCCTTAACATGATCAAATCGTTTTTGTCATTTTCGTTTCACAATTCTTAAAAAATACCCTTTTTGTTTTTGAGTTGTGATGATTTTAACAATTTTTTAATGAAATTAAGTTAGTTCACTTTTAATAATTGATAAGGTGTTTATTTAATTCATTCATGATAATTCGAAGATCACTTATTTTAATTGTATTACGTTTTTGAAATAAAAGTACAAATTATAAAAAATTATAACTCTTTTATATGTCTTTTATCAGATACTTACTATATTATTATATTCTATTGACAGGTGGCACGAAGATGGGGTGTTCAGAAAAACAGACCGGCTATGAATTACGACAAGTTGAGCCGTTCGTTGAGATACTACTACGAGAAGGGCATAATGCAGAAGGTCGCCGGCGAACGATACGTGTACAAGTTCGTCTGCGATCCGGAAGCGCTCTTCAATATGGCGTACGGTACCGGCGCGTCTTCGGGGATTAGCGGAGAAGTTCCAAGTAGTATGGTACGGAGCCATGCGGTGCCCGGGAAAGGAGCGGGCGGCAACGAAGTTCCAGATTTGATGAAGCATCCCGCCGCGGGGTATAGCGACGCGGTTTTCGCCATGTATTCGAATACCGCCGCAGGTATTAGACTTCATCGACATTAATTATTCCATATGTATATTAAAACCGTAAAACGCATTTAATTGCATAAAGTATTTAGAAGAAATTAATATTTTAATTGAATTACTTTTCATACAGTGTACGGATCTTCCAGTCTCCATCATTTGCATCAGTACCTCGGGGGTAACGAGGGCTTCAAAACGCCATCAAGCAGATATCACTCCCATTATCCCCATCAATACGGCAGCAATCACCATCACCATCATCATCATGCGGCTCCGAGCTACACCGAGACCTTCCTGAACTACAGTCGATTGTCGTCACACGAAGCTGCGTTCGATTCGAAGGCACATGAACTGCCAGCGAGAGATTCGTATACTCAGGAAACAGAGAGTACCAGCAGGGAACGAGAACTCGTGTCGATACCTTACGACAACGTGCAGAGATCGCAATTACCGGCCTCGACCGTACCATCGCAATCCTCGATACTGGACGGCGCGGCGAGCTCAAAGCTCGAGCAAGCCCCGTACACGTGTTTAGGCGTTGGAAGTTGCGTCTGTTAAATAAATGTGATCGAATCTGTTGTTTGCATATTATTCGAAAGAATATCTCCTATCGGTCATGCTTGACGATTCAAACGGAGCAAAGCTCTGAGTCGTATGGACGTATGTACGTGGTATTGTAAATAGTACTTATTTTTCCGCGCCGATTTATCAGACTTCCTGGAGATATAGATTAATAAATCTATTTGAGTGCGAAGTCTCCAATTCGCGTCAATGCGTTATCTCCGATCGTTACTGGGCGCGTGTTCTAGTAGTTTATCGCAGTTGTAATTTATTTTATAAATATTAAATAAATCTTATCAATAGGACGATTATTAAAAATATGATACATGACTAGTACTTTTTATTTACAACTCGACAATTAATGACTCATTAAGTGCACTGAGAGAAAAAATGAAATAACCATAATTTAACTATAATTTATAGTTATTTTTTAGGATAACCATAAATTTATAATTATATTAACCAGATGAATTATGGTAACCTGAATACTGAATTATGATCATAATATGTATTTATTCAACTAATCGTATGGTTATCTTACACATAAATCATATTAATTATTTGCATATAGTAAATTATACTGTAAAATGTTGTAACTATACATATAAGATTATTGTTACTAACATTATAGCATTAATAATTATAAAGTGATGCTCCTAATCATATATAATTATTTTATACAATTATAGTCACAAATACGACGTACTTTTCTCTCAGTGCGTAACTAGAATAATGCGATTTTAACATAACATGATTGTCCCACATCTGTTTCATTAATTAAGAGCAGAAACTAAAAAATAAAAGCGTAAATGTGGAATTTTACATCATTTCGCGCGTTGCAAAACAAGAGCTCGTAATCCCAAAAAATCGACAAATATTAAGTCATAGGATGGATCATCCTCTTCACGCGTCTTTGATGTGACGTAAGTGCGCAATCGCGCATGTATTTCGGGCTCTGACACATGAATCGAGCGTGTTTATATATTTTATATCGACCTCTCGCTTTCCCTCGCTCACTTCGCCGGTCGTCCTTCCTTAACGCGCGAAGTTTTGCTGACAAGTATAAACGGTGACTTAAGCCGGCTCGTAGTCACTGCCAGTATTGCGATTCAAAAACTACTAAGAACACTTCACGAGTAGAAGTAGCATCCAAGATTTGTACGAGTGTAATAATTCTAATTTGTGCTTAATTTGAGACTGTACTGTACAATTATTCAACTCAATTAGGAGCAGTGAAATTTTGTTGGTAAGTATTTCTGTTATTTCATCTATCTTTAACTACTTTTTCGTCAGTATTTTATTATTAAAAAAAACTTAAATAATATCAATTATATACTTTCCTAATTTCATTTATACGTATCTTTAAATGAACGATGAAGTAATATTGCTAAAGTATCCTTTAAATGCAAATTTTGCAAATGGACAATAAAGTAACGTCGTTAAGGCATCTGTCAAAAGTAGTAAACAAAATTGTCCGGTTTAAGAAAAACTTTGCTTCATGTAATTTTATAATAATAGAATTGAATGTCACACGTCGCTCCAAGTCGCATTTACAACAAACAGTGGTTGCCAAATAGAACAATTGAACTATGGCTCGCAATTGCTATTGATCCTTTCAGTGTTATATGTATAGCTTCCATAATCCGAGGACTACGTCAACATAAATTGACATACGCGCTTCGCATTCTGATTGACTGTTTCTCCGCCCCCGGGCGCATCCTCTCCTGATGATTGGCTGTGCCGCTCCAAATCGATTGCTCCATCGCCAGTTTCCCGAAACTAACTTTGAGCGATGTCAAATACCGCTAACGCGTAATTCATCATTTCCACGTCTTTATTGAGTTCCTAGTGGTGACAATCGGAAGCGATGAAGCGATTAGCAATAAACGCGCGTAATCGCGTTACTCCAAAATCGATTAATATTCATGTTACTGATGAATAATTCATATTCGCGCATTTTCTTCATATTTTTTCATGCGATATTTATCATACGGTATCGGGAAAACTGAAAGAATTAATAAATGATTTATTAAGAATTGAGCGGAATAAATGTAATAATTGAAAGAATTAAGTGGAATAAATATAATAAATTGGCTTCAAAGATAATGTAACGAAATAAGAGTCATATAAAGTAGCGTAAATATGTTACGATATTCCTCAACTTCCTAAACTTTCTTGTTAGAAGAATGCTACGAGAATGAGTTTGAAAAATTATATAAGGTTTGTTTGCGTTTGCATGCTCCAATATGCTCCAATGTGCTCCTGTTATAGCTTCTACTCACTTCAACGAGCGCGTTAGAGTGAGTAAATGCTATAGTAGGAGCATTTTAGAACATGTCAGAGCATGCGACGCGAACAAACCTATAATATAGTTTGTAGAGGTTCGGGAAGACGCTATTAGCGCTATTAGTGTCATTCTATCCTCGTTTTTCGTCTAATAAATAATAAAGATAGAACGACAGAATAGTGCTAATAGCGTCTTTCTGAACATACCATATATTTCACACTCGGTTATACTGGAGTGCAACAAAATAAATGAAGAAAAAGTTTCAAGTAAATATAACTTTTTTTTCAGATGTCTATGTAATTACTAATGCATAAAAAATTCTTTTTGCATAGATCAAAATGATGAAGACGAAATCCTCAGAGCAGGAGGAAGGAGGCATAGGTTTTAAGAACAAGCAGAAAGCGTTAGATACCCTGAAAATTTTGGACGGTCGTGATATCAGTTATCAGTATCATGTAATCACGAGTTTCGTCAGTCGCGCAAAAAGAACACTCCAGATTACACGGGATGAAGAAAAACTGGCGAATCTGCGTGACGCTCTGAAGGTCTTCGAAGATTGGGTGGCAGATTACAAGAAGAATAACCGAGGAAAAGAGAATCTCGCGTATCTGCCGATCGAGACGATCAAGGCCTTCCGCAGACTCGCAAAGAAGTACGACGTGTGGGACGACGGATTCTTCAGGTGAAGACCCAGATAGAACACAAAAGTCATAATAATTATAAGGATGTCATCATGACCTTATTTATCACTTATAAATTCACTTATAAGTAACAAATGAAGTTCTATAGTATTGTTCTCATACAGAACTTTATTTGAGAAACGTTCTAAGAAAGTTCTTAGTATATAGGGATGTTTTTCTGCACGTCTTTAGGACGTGCCTTGGAGATTTATTGTACGAGGATTATCCAGAAAGTAAGTTAATAAAAGTTTTCTATAAGTATATACTTGTTTTTTTTCAACAGGCCATCAAAATTTACTTTCTGGAAAATCCTCGTACAATAAATCTCTATCATGACTCTATATGTGTTCTACCTGACGAAGAACTATCGCAAAGGCTCGAAGCACTTTTTAGTAAGCTGATATCAATTTTCTCTAGGGCATATATGAACGAGAAGGGTGACTACAAAAGCCTACGCGACGTGAAAGTTCTTAATGGAAACACCACGTGGGACATCGAGAGAAACAGGCGTCTGAAGGAGATCATTAACAGGATCAAGAATGATCACGTCCAATGGTATGAGACGGACGTAGGCGATTTTCGGGGATTACCGACGAAGGAGCATGTGCGATGCATCGTGCTCGGATACAGTCCTGATCCTACGAAGCTGAAAAAACTGGCAGTTCAAGCGCACGAAAAATTCAATGAAGATGATGACATGGACGAAGAGGAAGAACGAAAGCCTGGTAAATTTTTTAAAATTTTTATACGAATTGGAACACTTTTCAGAAATACTGAAAAAGTCTACAGCTTATCTTAACATTTTTTATTCATGTAAATTCTGAAATATTTTAAGATTTGTAAAATTTCTTATTTTCTAATTAAAAAAAATATCTTAAACTTTTTTCCAGATTTTATAAGATATCGGAAATTATAGAATGAGAAATCTTAAAAATCTTAGAATATTTTACAATTTATGGATATGAATTGCATAAAGAAATCTAAAAAAAAGACTGAACATTTCTGAAAAGTGTTTCAATTTGTATAGAAAATCTGGAGAATTTTATAAAGTGATCACAAATTATTATAAAATTTTGAAAAATCATATTAAAAATTATGAAAAAGATTCAGGCAAAGGCGCTAAACGAGTTCGCGATAATTTATCGAGCAGCGATAGCGACAGCGAGCCAGAGAAAAAATATACAAAACGTTCGTCGGAAGCTGAAGAGAACGAACAGAACGAAAAGAAACAAAACATGCTGAGTTTTAAGGACAAGGACAAAGCCTTGCAAAGCATCAAGTCCTTGGAAGGCAGAGACATATCTTACCAGTTTCACGCGATTACCGGACTGGTGAAGCGAGCTGAGAGAGTAATATCGTGCACAAAGGATGAGCAGAAGATCAAAAAAATGCGGGAAGCTATTCAGATCTTTGAGAACTGGCTCACCGACTACAATGTGAAAGGTCGATCGAAGGAGAATTTCAATTATCTAACGATCGATATTGTGCGAGCCTTTAAATCTCTGGCTGAGCGATACAATATCGAAGACAACGGCTTCCTCAAGTGAGTTTGTGATAAAAAAAATATTTGAGAAGAGGTAAAAAATTGGATAAGATTAAATTTTATTGACATTCTTATTGTTTGATTTTACAGGATTTATGAAGAGGTGAACGGCGACTACAAGAAACTCAGATCTGTCCGATTTCCGGAGTCGAACGTTACATGGGATGTGAAAAGAAACGAACATCTTCGGGAGCTGGTGAATTGCATAAAGGAGAAACATATTCAATGGTTTGACACAGACGTCGAATGCCGAGGTTTGCCTACTGCAGAGCACACCCGATGTATTATGTGGGGCTTCAGCCACGATGTTGCCAAGCTAAAGAAGCTACTGCCCACATTAAGCAAGAAATTTGA
This sequence comes from Trachymyrmex cornetzi, assembly GCF_001594075.2. NCBI lineage: Eukaryota > Metazoa > Arthropoda > Insecta > Hymenoptera > Formicidae > Trachymyrmex > Trachymyrmex cornetzi. The sequence continues at coordinate 167,318 of NW_017297483.1, forward strand.
ACCTGCTGATTAACGTTATGATTTAATAAACATTGGATTACTAGAGCGTCGCATTGAAAACCGATGCTTCCATGATTGCGCGTAACAAAAGTGAGGCAAAGTATTGTTGCACATTCATATTTTTTTATATAATACGTTACACATATTTTTTTATACGTTAAATGTTAAACGTTTTACTGTGGTAAATATTTTTCACATATATTAGGTGTACAACTTTGCTTCCACCGTTTTTTTCCCGAAATTCGAGGCTTTATTGTAAAATAAACTGGTTATACATTTATGATTCAAAGTATTGTCCATCGCTGGCCACTACTTTCTCCCATCTTTCGGGCAGCATACGAATCCCGCGTCGAAAAAACTGGTCATCTTTCGAGGCGATCCATGAATCGATCCAATTTTTTACTTCTTCATAAGACCGGAAGTGCTGATCAGCCAGGCCGTGTGCCATTGATCGAAACAAGTGATAGTCAGAGGGAGCAATATCTGGAGAATACGGCGGGTGGAGTAGGATTTCCCATTTTAACGTTTCCAAGTATGTCTTGACCACTTTTGCAACATGGGGTCGAGCATTGTCAACCTTCCCATTTTAACGTTTCCAAGTATGTCTTGACCACTTTTGCAACATGGGGTCGAGCATTGTCATGCTGCAAAATCACTTTATCGTGTCTCTCGTTGTATTGCGGCCGTTTATCTTTCAATGCTCGGCTCAAACGCATCAATTGCATTCGATACCGATCGCCTTGTGTTTCAGTCGGTTTTAACAGCTCATAATACACTATGCCGAGCTGGTCCCACCAAATACAGAGCATGACCTTGGAGCCGTGAATATTCGGTTTGGCCGTCGACGTGGAAGCATGGCCGGGAACTCCCCATGATTTTCTGTGCTTGGGGTTATCGGAATGAATTTTTCGTCCCCAGTCACAATGCGATGCAGAAATCCCTTTCGTTCTTTGCCTTCCAAGCAACTGTGCACAAGCAAACAAACGCCATTCAACATCTCTCGGCTTCAACTCGTACGGCACCCAATTTCCTTGCTTCTGAATCATTCCCATGGCTTTGAGGCGTTTTGAAATGGCTTGTTGAGTCACTCCCAATGATCGTGCCAATTCTTCTTGATTTTGACATGAGTCTTGATCAAGTAATGCCTCCAATTCTGCATCTTCAAAAACTTTCTCTCTTCTACCGCTATGCCGGTTTTCGACGTCAAAATCACCGTTCTTGAAGCGTTGAAACTACTCACGACACGTCCTTTCACTAATAGCGGCCTCACCATAATTTGAGAGCCTCAGCCGCAGATTTCTTCTTATTAAAGCAGAAAATTAAAACCTCTCGCAAATGACGAGAATTTGGCTCGTAAACTGACATTTTCAATCGAGAATAACTTTATGATGCAGACACAAATCGACTAATGTTTCTATGGAGTTATGTTGACAGATGCCCAAGTTTATTGTATGACGTCTATGATCTATTTATTTCGACCACCACTTACCGCTATAGCCATCTATAGGAAAACGGTGGAAGCAAAGTTGTACACCTAATAATTGTACAAAAATATATGTGCATAAAGCATTGCATATTTTAAGGATATGCATGATATTTCATATAGGTAAGGAATTAAAAATTAGTAGTTAGAAAGGTCAAAAAACATATATATATGAGCAATGTTTATTAGATCTATAAAAATAAACTAGTTTATTATAAAACATACATTAAGAATTAAAACTAATTTCTTATCTAAATTAATCGGAAACATTTCGACTGTACTATGTCTTCTTTCAGTCCATAAACAAAAAATAATTAAATATTAGGAAGAAAGATACAATATATTAAAAACATGAAATCATATCATAGGTTGAACACAGTACATTAGAAAAATGAATGCGAGCGTGACATGAGAGACCAGTGCCACTGGTCTATCATGTCAGAGGTCCCGGGTTTAATCCCAGATAAGAACCAAAATATTTACGCTCGTGTCTCCTCTCGGAAAAGGCAACCTCTCGAGAGTATCTTTGCCCACAGAAACACTTCTCGAAAAATCCGCCGTTCGGAATCGGCATTAAAACTGTAGGTCCCATATGCTCATGGCAATTGAATAATCAATGTGTGCATCACAAGCATATGAGAGAGGTATAATACAGCCTAGAAGTCTAACGCAAAAAGAAGAAGAAAAAGACATTAGAAAGATGCGATGGAAAAATATTATTAGAAATACATAATTTTTTAAAATGTACCTATGATATAGCTCTTATAAGTTTATAATTAATATCAATTCAACATTTCAAAGTTAAAACCGTATGATCACCGAAGTATTGGTAAATAAAATCAAAATAATATTTAGATGGTAAGTTATTAGAGCGCATCGTACGCATTATAAAGAATTAAATTAAAATGCATAAATCTAATTATTTTATCAAAAAGAAAGAAGAAAAAAAAGAAAAAATTATTATATAGTTATATATGTATATAGATATATTTATAATTTAATTAATATGTAATCCTTTTTGTATTAAAAGAATTTTTATTGAATTTATTTATATATATATAATTTTATATATAATTTTTATTTAATTATTTATATTGGATTGGAAAGGAAGTTCTTGCCGTTTTTTTTAACTCAAAATTATGTAGAATATATTTGTTGTGCAATTATTACAATATACTTATTGGTAATATACCAAATATATACGATAAAACAAAATTTCAGCTTTAATAATTAGTCTGTTTTTTTAATTGCGGTACGATAATTTTCAATGGAGTTATGAGCAATCAAAGTCAGACTGTTCTTTTACTTAATTCGCGAGTAGCAAATCATTACATACTACTACATTAATATTTTACGCACAAATACACATAAATTTTTGTAAAACAATAACGTATAGAATTAGATGTGTAAATCTAATTTCAAGAACACAATGACAGTTTATGATGTGTTCTACTAGTTTACCTCCAACTTCGTAAGTATAGATTGCAGAGCTTATGTATACCTACTTAACTAAGCAAATGTTGTCACAACTTGGCAGTTCTAGACGATGACCTATATGAATTAAGCTATGAAATGATAATATTTTAATTTCAAAAACTTTTGCCTTTTACCTAAATTCTACACTATAGTTTAATATTAATGCGTATGCTTTAATTCCGAAAAGGAATTTCTAAATCTGCAAAAATAATTTAAGTAATCTCAATCTACAAACATTATTGCAATTAATCGGAAAACCGGACGACCTTAGCGTTCCTTTCAACAGCGATCTCTTATGAACATTTGTTGCAGAAACATACTTGTATGTATATTGTATTTGCGAAAACTTTAATTTTCTTCTTTTAATTTTATTTTTCTGTTAATATATAAAAATTCTGATCACTAATTAACATTTTATATTTACAACGTTGCATTAATAAAAACTACCAACAAAAATTACGCTCTAGAAATTTTATTTTATTGAATAACTACATTTAACACAAAAAAATACACCCCCTCTTTTTTTGGATCCGGAATTATCGTCTTCTCTAAAAAGTACAAAATGTATACTTTTCACATGACTCAGAAATGATAAGACAAAATGATTTACATCATTGAAAAAGCCTTTATACATCAACATTTAACAATGCAACCTCTCAGCAATGTTCTGTGCTAAATTTACAAAATATGTATATATAGGGGAGAGTGGTCTAAATCGAACCATGTTTCAAATATAAGATCTTTTTAATTTAAATGAATACGATTAAGCAGATTAGCATGCAGATTTATTCTTGTGGAATGTGGAAGGGTGCCGCTGAAATAAGGAGATTACAAAATAAAATATATTACTCTTTTTATTCAGCTTCTATACACTATGTACAGGAGTACCTCTCGGCACTTATGGCGTCGAGCGGCGCGTGTAAGTATGTGAGTGTAAGTGTATTATGTTGCTTCCTCGCAGTCCTCTGTGTCGGAGTCGGTCCCGAAAAGCTGTTGCGACAATCGCGGGTTAATCTTCCTTCTCTTCCTTCGCCCCGGTGTCCTCGGCTTCACGGGCGTTATCGGCAGCGGGCTAATCGGTGGTCTAATTTCCCAGTCGCGTAATTCCTCTGGTAGCGGTACTGACGGTAGCGGAGGCCACAGGGAACTCGTGCTCTTCTGTGTGTCGACGGAGGCGGATGATCGCCGTCGCGGATCCCTGACGGGGGTACTCTCTCGCTGGAGTTCTCTCGCTGGAGCTTCAGTGGCACGAGCTTCCACGGGAGGAGAGTAATTCCCGGATCGAGCGGCTTCTCCGGAGGTAATTCCCCAGGTGTGCGAGGGGACCAGAGCGGTCCAGTGGTAGGTATTGCTGTCAGGAAGTATTATACTACAGAGACTCAAAAGGGGTCTCGCTCTGCTGTCGAAGGCCCGGTAACGAGCTCGCTTCGAGAGTATGCAAAGGTCCGAGGATTAAAAGACAGAGACAAGGTTTAAACAAACAAAATGATACTGAATCATTGCCAGAATCCTACTCACAAATCATACAATTCCTTTCTCCCTCATAATTATCTTTTTTTCCTCTCTATACATCGCCCCTCCTATATTCCTTCTACCTATCTCCTCCTCTTTAATCTCACTTCCCACTATTTTCTAACATCAACTTTACTTTCCTTCTCTGAAAGGCATTTAAAATTTATTTTGTCTAATAACGTCGAAGATAAGAGACATCGATCTTTCTCTCATCGCATTGTCTATTGTATTTTATTCATATTAAAAAAAAAAATTTTTTTTGGGACTGAACTCTCAACTACAATTATGGAAGGTATTTTTCTTATTTAATTTTAACTAGTATTTAATTATTTTAATTGAATAGATAGATATACATTGTACATTTTTAGCTTTCACTTATAATTAATGCGTTATATTTCGTTCTGGACAATGTATAATCATACACAGATGTTCTTTTTCTATACAATTTTATTAACAAGACGAAGATTCTTTAATTTATTGATACCAACAGTTAGATGTCTTGACATTGCGAAGTATATTTTCATTTGCCATCGACTGACCATAGTATAAATTTTTACTTTTCTGACAAATTCTAATGTATGTATTTTATGTATGTTACCATTCATTTTAACTAACAAGACGAAGATCCATCTTAATTTATTGATACCAACAATTATATAGTTATACAATGCGAAGTATATTTTCAATTTGCGATCGACTTTATGTTATATTTTTTACTGTTTAGACATATTTTATAAAAATTGATAATGATCCGATCGTGATCGAAACGTTTGTTGTTAGCCGGCATGTTATTAAAGTTCATAATTAATTTATTAAGACATTTTTTTACTTATCTACTAATTCTATACGTAAAATTTCTGGCTCGTAGCCCTTTTTCTTTTAATTTGTTTTTTAAAGTATTGAGCCATTATACTATTATATAATTAAAAAAAATGTTTGTTTTTAATGAAGCATGACGTCCGTTTTACGAGGGTCGTCTGAAAAGTTTTGAGCCTCACCATGAAGATGGCGTTACTCGTCAAAGCCATTCTGGTATTATAATCGTGATACTTACGAAAGATATCTGTGACAATTGTGGCTACTT